>NW_010366164.1:231976-298630 GCF_000414095.1 Morus notabilis
ATTATATGATAAAATAATAGTATTAGAATTATTAATATAATTATGATATTATTTGTTACAATATTATTATTATATTATATTATATTATATTACGAGTCTAAATTTTAAATAAGAAAGATTGTAAATTTTAAATTTTATTAGAAATATTATAAAAATTTTATTAATTATACTATATTGATTCTTACATAATTTAAAAATTAAAATTATTTTTAAATTAGTTCTGATTTTAATTATAAATTCTTAAAAAATACTTTAAAACACACATTTAAGAAAATTTACTGAACACTAAGAGAGAGTGTAAATTTTAAATAAGAAAGATTGTAAATTTTAAATTTTATTAGAAATATTATAAAAATTTTATTAATTATACTATATTGATTCTTACATAATTTAAAAATTAAAATTATTTTTAAATTAGTTCTGATTTTAATTATAAATTCTTAAAAAATACTTTAAAACACACATTTAAGAAAATTTACTGAACACTAAGAGAGAGTGTGTAAGGAAAGAGTACTAGTGGGAAAAATATCTGCTCCCGTGATCATGTGGGAACCACATATCCAATCATACAACCTGCGAGCTTTACCCTTTCATGGGTATGTATGGCCAAAGGACAAACTCAAGAAAAAGGATATAAGTCGAAAGAAGAAGGGAGAAAAAAAAAAGAAAAAAAAAGAAACACACACACACAATAATTAACTGGAGGACTCAAAGAATCTGGCAATAATGCAATTTAGCTAGATCATGTTTCAATGTGAAATCTTCATAAAGAAAAAAATGATTCTATGTGAAATTCGTATGCTTGTCAATTGGACTTATTGTGGGGTTATTGATTTTACAGGGATTTGAAATTGTTGAAAATGCTGGATGTTATTAGTAATGTTGTTTAGCAAGGGAAAAAAATTTGCACGAACGACATGCCATGGACGTGTCGTATGAAAACTACAAGTCGTTTAAGGAGACCACTGAAATTGAAAACAAATATAATGAAAACGGCATCTTGTCTAAAGTGACATCTAAGAAGAGCGAGAGAATATCTTTACATAGACGACATGTCCTATTTAATGGCACCATAAACGAGATGTCCAAGGAACTTGTCGAATATATACAACACAATGGGTGGGTTTGGTATTGCTTTTAAGAGAGAAAAAGCACTTATACGGGAATTTAAAATCTAAAATCTTGTTTGGTAAAACAGATTTTTAAAGAATTTTCCTCAAATTTGAAGCTAAAAGCAGAATCAGCCTTCAGGCTGATTTTGATTTCAGCTCATGCGGGAATCTATTTTGAGTGTTTAATGAAAGTTTTATTTCCAATTTTACCCCCACTAAAATTTGAAATTTACAACCCATTTTCATTTCAGAAGAATCCACTCTCCTCCAATCGTATCTCTCCTCATCTCCTCTTCTGCGAAAATTTTTTCTGTGTTCCTCACCTCTCCTCGCTGTTCGAAGCAAGGTTCCCCGGCTCCGTTCACCGGCCTCTCTCTCCATTCGCCGGTTGATATCTCCGTTGGCGGTTCGGAGCTCGTTTGGTTTCTCCCCTGCCCGTTTAATCTCTCCGTTGCCGGTCTCCCTTCTCCTCCTCCGACTGCCCGTCTCTCGTCACCAGATCAAGAGGTAAGCCACTCTAACCGCGTGATTTTTAGTTTGAACATTTGGATTTTTAGGTCTGATTTTTAGTTTGAATATTTTGGGTTTTAGGTTTCTGATTTTTGCCTTTAAAGAAAAAAGGTTGAGCATTGTTGAGGGTTCAGTTTGGCGGTATCCCATTTCCTCCTCTGACTGCCCATCATTAGATCAAGAGGTAAGCCTCTGTAAGTACTCGATTTTTAGGGCGGCTTTAGATTGGGTTCTGATTTTTTGTGCGGAAATGGCTTTGGTTTAGGGTTCTGATTTTCTGTAAATCATTGTACATTGTTGAAAGTTCCTCAACACAGAAAATGAAATGAGCCACTAACGGGCAGCAAGAATGAAAAAAAAAAATTAAGTTTATGCTTGTGAGATCTTTATTTCTCCTGTATGGTAAGCATTTGTTTTAGAACTCACATGAAAAACTGTGAATCAGTTAGAAACTTGTATCTTTCACAAGGGGCTGAGAGAATTTGCTTTTGGTTCATTTGTTGGGTTGCTTTGTTCGTCTCATTCAATAGTTTGCTTGAAATTTCTTTGTTCATCAGAATTTGAAAATTCAACCATATGCTTATTGCTTGGTGAAGCAACTTTTTTTTTTTTTTTTTTTTTTGTCAATTTCTCAAAGTAGTGTGTATATCTTTCCATGTTCATCTTTTCCTTTCTTAGACAGAAAGCACAAAATCAAATTCAAATAATGAATTGAGGAAACCTTAGAATTACCAACGCTTAACATTTCAATTCGCCTCTGCCCTATGTCCCACTTTACATTTACATCACAAAAAAAAAAAATATCGGATATGTCCTCTTGAATTCTTGTCTGAAACGAATTTGCATTATCTTTGAGCACCTTATTATCAGTTTTGATTTTACACGTCTTGGTTTACATGCCATACATTACTGCATATGAAGTAGTGATTCTGATGCATTTGATGAAACCTCTTCTCATGGTATGTTCCCACTTCCCTTTGTAAATCTTGCTACGACATTAATTATGAAGACTGACATGACATATGAACTTGCACACAGAAGTTTCGGAGGTTCGTGTTTCAACTGCGGGAGATTTGGGCACAGGGCATCGGAATGCCCCGACAAGATAGGTTTTTAAGACAAACAAGCGCCATAATAAGGGGTGCTCTGACTTTTGAGTTGTGGAGGACATAAGGTCTCAGTTTTCTTAGCCTCAGTGGGTCAGAGGCTGCTGCTGAGCATTGGTTTGTTGGAATTCCAGGTTGTGCAGCTCAACGACTCAAGAGATGCTCCCTCCATACAGTTATAGGAATTAAATTTGAACTGAAATATTCTCTTCTAGCTTCCTATATATGTTTTCTTTGACATTTAATTTTAAAATCGATTGCCCATTTTGATGTAATATTTAGTTAGAGCTAAGGTTTCTTGAGAATATTGGTTTGGTGTTTGGCATTTTCAGCATATCTACGTCTATTTGACAGGCATATCTACGTCTATTTTCAGCATATCTACGTCTCTTCTAGCTTCCTATATTTGAGATAAATGAAGAAGAAGAAGAGAATGTGGCTTAAGTTTGAACATGGGCTAGAATCCTCCTCTTAGATTTCCATTCCTCATTTTTTTTTAGTGCGGTTTTCTTATTGTATTGATGGTTGAGACATTATTATTCTCTTTTAGTTTGGTCTTCTTGTTGTATTCATGTTGGAGACATTGTTGTTTTTTTTTTTCAGTGTGGTTTTCTTGCTTTATGTTTAAGACATTATTCTACAATGACATTTCGTATTACGAGATCAAATTGCGACAAGTTTAATGAACACAACTTAATTCTTTTAATGACTCTATCAGTTTTTTGAACATGAAATGTACATTTTTGTTCAACATATTGATTACTCACTAATGCTCTTTTTAGTTGTAACTATATTGTGAATGAATAAATAAAAAAAAGAATTAATCATCATAAATTTATTGTTAAAAAACTCAAAATTATAGCATTACGTTTTTTTTAAAGTTAAATAAATAATTCTAAATACCAAAAACAATAAATATACTGAAGTTCAATACCATGTCTATTTTAGTCATTTTACATACCCACAGCAATTTAACATCAAAATTTACTAAACGCTATTACACTGATTTTAGAACCAGCACAGCTACTATAATTACAGTTTACCAAACACTCAGCTGCTTCTTGTAACAGCTGCTTCTTCCTTCAGCACAGCTAAAAGTAATTTTTTTAAAATTCACAGCAATACCAAACTAAGCCAATATATAAGGTCTCGTTTATTTTACTGATTCGAGTTTTCAGTTCTAGGTTTTTACAGTAAAAAGTTCTCAAAAAATATCACATCTAACTTTTTTTGCTACAGTAAAAAACTCTCTGAAATGTCACATCTCAGCTCAAATTAAAAACTCGAATCTGTGAAGTGAACGAGGCCAGTTTTTCCGTAATTTCACAAAAAGGAGGGAATACCCAAAAGCAGAGAGATATAGGGTGCGTTTGAAACATGTTCTAAAATGATTTTATTTTTTGTATGAAAATAAAAATAAAAACGTTTTCAGTCTCAGATAAAAATTATTTTTAAAAATGTGTTTGATAGTTTTATTAAGAGATTACTTTTAATATAAAAAACCTATTAATATATCTCTCTACTAGAGAGACGAGAAAACGAAAATAAAAAATAAAAAATAACGAAAAATCATTTTTCATTTATTTCTCAATTTACACTGAACTAAAAAATTATTTTTTTTTATTTTTTATTTTTATTTCGTCAAAAGTCGTTTTAAAAATATTTTTATTTTTTCTTTCTCAAAAAACATAAGAAATATAAACGAAATTAATTACAAACACAACTCTAATTCTGATTTCGGGAATCGAAACCGGGTCTCCTCTGTCAAAGCCAGACATCCTTTGTGGAAATACCACTAGACGACAACGGATTTGATTGGAGGATTCAAACCATGATTTGAATCATGGTTCATGGTTCGCTACAGTATTTTCTCTTACAAAAAATACACATAAATAAAAAATTATTCTAATTCATAAACTAAACGTCTAATTAATTCAATAAATCTTTTACAGACAAACTAAATTGTCGCATTATAGTTGCCTTTTTTTTGGCTGATTATTTATTTATTTTATTATTATTATTATTATTATTATTTTGTTGCTAAAGTCGTATAAAAGTTGCCTGTTGTGTAGTCAAATTCGCTTGACATCTTGTGAATGCGGGGTGCGTTGTATTTGGGCACATTGCACAAGCCTCAAGCACTGACCCAAACAAATAAACAATAATCATAGAGGAGAATAATGACTCCCTAGTGGATGAGTACAAATTCTATTTCTTGTGCACCCAATATGAGGCTGTGTGTCTATCAACACTTTTTATTTTTTATTTTTTACACACACATTTTTAAACCATCACTTATTTTACTTATTACACCCTTTTAAAATTTCAAAAAAATCTCTATGACTGAATTACCTCATTCTACTTTTACACTTAATGCTGTTTTAATTTCTAAAAAATTTTGTATATTCAAATTAATTTAAAAAAGTTAAAAGAAACCATTTGAGATGTGTGTTTCGAGAATCGAGTTGATCTCAAAAAAACTCCACCTTCACTACTGCCTTTTCCTTTCAATATTATTTTTTCTTGTAAGCCTTCGTTGAACAATAGAAACAACAAATAGAACAAAAAACAAAAAACAAAAAACAAAAAGAAAAAGAAAAAGCAAGATGATAACTCTACAAAATAGAGTTGTTTTACTTCTAATTTTGTGTAAAAACAGACTTAATTCTCGAGATTTTAATTTATTTTAGTTTGCTTTAATGTATTTTATTTTATTTTGGTTTTATTAGATTTTTTTAATTTTTGTATGATTTTATTTTTTATGTATTTTAATTTTATTATTATTTGTATAAATAAATATTTATATAATATAATATATATGTGTGTGTATTTTTGTGTGCGTGTATATATATAATGCTTGAATAGGAACATTTGTGGAAAAAGAAAATTAGTGAAGCAATTAAGAAAACAATGAATTTATGAAGATCAAATCTAACCAAAAAAATTTATAGGATTGTAAAAAGAATATTCAAGTATGGACACATTTGAAAAAAATATAATAATAGAAACAAAATTAAAGAACAATATTTATAAAGACTACATTTGACAAAATAATGTTAAAGAAGATTACAAAGAAATAATATTTAAAGGAAGATATTTGTCAAAGAAATTTAAATGCAGATTACAAAGAAATATAACTATTAGAAAACAATGAATTTATGATATTTGTCAAAAACATATTTTAAAGGACTATAAAAAAAATTAAATGAATATATACATAAAAAATTATTTCCTTAGAAAAAAATTAGAATATCAATTTTAAATGTAAAATATTTGGGATAAAAGCAAAATGAAAAGCAAATAAAAGTATAAATTAAAAGAAACAAAAACAATCACTAAACAATAAAAGTATGAATAGCGCATTGTGAGAGAAGTTATATGAACCTCAATGTACTACCACTTTCTATATATGTTATAGAATAGATGTTAGATTTTTTTTTCAAAAAAAAAAATGTTGGATTTGGTTTTACACGCAATATTTTTAGTTAACTGGTTAATAATTTTCAATATAGATTTTATGAGAAGCAGAAGCATCACGAGTCCGTTGTCGTCCAGCGGTTAGGATATCTGGCTTTCACCCAGGAGACCCGGGTTCGATTCCCGGCAACGGAAATGTTTTTCTATGACGTCGTTTCTAGGATGTCTTTTTATGTGGTGTTCTGACTTCTGAGTTTTCTCCTACGACTGATTGTTAAGCTTTGTTATCCTTTTCTTCGGCCAATGATAATGGGCTCAATTGCAAGAACATGTTCTTCTCTTTTTATACTTCTTCATAAATAATCCTTTATTTTTGAAAATTATTATATATGTTATGCATAATAATTGTGATTAAGAGACTAATTTACTACTCAAGAGTTTTAGTTTAATTGTCATTTGTATAATGTGATAATGAATTCACGATGTTGTTCTAGTTTTCATTGTTACATATTTTGTAATCTAGCTTTTGTGGTTTGATTTAGCAAGTACGAGTGTGAGATCCGCGCGTTGCCGCGGAATGTAGTATAACGCAATGGTAGTTATAATGAAAATATATTAATATATATACATATATTATATAGTAGTGTATTATATGATAAATATAAAATTTGTACAAACATATTTATACATACATATATAGTATTTTTTTTTAATATTTATATATATACATAATGTACAGGATAAAGAACGATGTCGTTGTTGTTCCTGAGCAGTTCATTTTTATCAGCTGCAAGTATTAGAAAGGGAAAAAAGAGTTGTAAATATAAGCACTAATAGAAATAAAGGCGTTTAAAATATAAATTATGAAATAAATAGTATACAAATATTTATAATACCTTGTTCTTGGCGTTTTGTAGATTGTCTTGTTGTTCTTGATTTAGGACTGGAAAAATGGAATAATCTGTAGCTATGTTTTTAAATAAATTGATAATATTTGTTAGGTTGAATGTGGTTTACCTTGTGCCAGGTTTTTTTGGTGTTGGAGTGTGTGGATCAAGTCTGGTTGGTGTCGATAGTTGTGATGATGGTATTGCCTGCGAGTTGAAAAATGAAAACATTTTTAAAACTGTGGTTAATATAATATCAATGTTATTTATGTATAGTTGGTAAAAAAATTTTGAAAGCATTATTTACCTGTGTGGTTCGTCTGTTCCTGCAGTTAACTATTTTGGTGGCGATGGTGGAACATGAATGTCTTCAAATATTTTGGAAATTAAAGTACTCATCTGGGTGCCACGTTGTTGAAAGAAGAGTTGGAAGATTTTTGATTGTCCTCGGATCTGATCGATAGCTGGTGGTATTATAAATGGATCAGTAAAGCCTTCATCAATTGTTAATGCAGAACATGGTTTTTTTATTAATGCCTGAGCGGTTCTGCCAAAAGCGATAACTTCCATGTCTCCAGTATGATCTTCAATTTGAATTGTTAATCTGTACCTGTAACGTATATACATATATATATATATATATATATATTTTTAATGTTATTATTTTTTTGATAAAGTAAAAAAATATGTATAATAAATAAAAATGATGTGGTAATAAATTTAATTACCATGGAGACGGTGTTGACTTTATATGGCCATGACTGTCGCACCACCAACCTATTCTTGCATGTTTCAACTGTCGATAACATCTGGGACAATAATTATAGAACCATCCTTGGGATGTTGGAAAATTTACTATGGTCGCTCTTACAGTGAATTTTTCACCCTGCATAAAATATATAATTTTGTGGTTTTAAAATGTTGAATAAATGTAGTAAAAAATTAATAGTACTAACCAGATTATTCTGTGCATTCAATGTTTTAAGTTCGTCTATGTTCTTCTATTTGCTGACATTTGTTCTTCAATTGTTTGGATGGCCGTTTTTGGTGGTGGTAGGAATTCAATTTGTTGATTTTGGTGGGAAAATCTATATATATGAAAATACGAATAGGTTAAGGAAGATATAAATAAAATGTATAAATATCTAATATCATAAATTTATCAGAATATATTTTTTATTACATATGTGTTTACCTTGTCTTTAACGTTGTTGTTTCTGGGATGTCTGGATCAATATAGAAGATTGTTGCTGATGTACTCGAAACATATGAGTTACCTTGAAATATAATAGAGTAAATAATAAATATATGCAATGTTTTTTTATATATGTATGTAAAAATGTCGTAATAAAGTATTGGTAAAAATACCTAGATACTGCTTTGTTAACATTGCTGAGAAAACTGCCACAACTGGTGCCTTCATTGTTTTGACCATATTTTCATCAAATTGATCCGCTTTATGTCCCCATAGGCTGACCGATAGTTGTTCATTTCTGTAAAGAAAATGTTGTTTATAAAAATGAGTAATAAAATTGAATGATAAACGAGGAAAAATACTATATTCATGTCAAATGGTTGTAATCAATAGTAAATGTCAGGGGAAAAAGTTTAAAATTACTATACCTAATGTTTTGTATTGTTATGGATCGCCGCGTTGTTGGATAATGTGATAGTTTTTAAAAAAATTGTAATAGAGATTTGAAAAATTGAGAGAGATTGAGAGAAATTGAGAGAGAATGAGATAAATTGAGAGGGATTGAGAGAGTTTGAGTGAGAAAAACGTGTAGGGGATGAGGGGGTATTTATAGGGAAATTTTTGGGTTAAAAAATTGATTTTTTTTTTTTTCAAAAAATTCAGGCAAAAATGGCTAGTTTAGGGTTCGGGTTCGGGCGGGTTCGGGCAAAAACTAGCCGTTGGACGGGTTTCAGGCAGTTCGGACAAATCGGGCATCTCGGGTATTCGGGCAAAATTTGGGGTTTCGGGCAAAATTCGGGTCGGGCAGCCCAACGGTCATTTTCTGACCTTTTTTTCAAACTTTCGGGTTCGGTCGGGTCGGGCATTCGGGCAAATTGGGCTTGGTCAGAAAAATTCAAACAAAAACTCCGGCGGACGGCGGTCGACGGCACCTACACGGTGGCGAGCTCCAGCGTGATCTCAAAACTCGGGCTGCCCGAGCCCGAGCCCGAAAATACACCTTGAACGGGCCGGTAAATGGGCCTGCCCGCCCGAGCCTGAAAAAATTCAGGCTTCGGGCGGCCTACCGGCCGAAGTTCCAGCACTTGTAGGAGTTAAAAGGTTGAGGTATTAGTAAGAAACGATATAAAAATGAGTTGAAGGGCCTGTTTGGTTCATGGATTAGAACTATTTTTTATTTACGTGTGTTTTTTGTAAGAGAAAATACTGTAGCGAACCATGAACCATAATTCGAATCAGAGAACGAATCCTCTAACCAAACGGTAAATTGTACGAAGGCTTAAAAAATTGGTAAATTGGCTAGATGGACGACATTGTAAGACCAGATACCTGCTAGTGTACATTTGTACCAAAAAAAGTGTATTTGAAGAAGCAAAACGTTGTAACATAATTTATTTTGTGTTTAATAAGAGGAGACGCATGTATCTCAGAAGCACAACCTTAATGTAACAAATTTAATAGGAGTTAAACAGTTAACCTTAGTTTAATGACCCCATGTTTTGGGCTTGAAAAAAAAAATTATAAACTTTACCATGCATTAAATTAAACAAAGATAAACATGAGTAGGAATAATATGTAGAGAACATAATGAAACGAGCATAGAGTAATGCTGAGAGTAATATACACATAGATGAATTCATTTAACTCAATAGTGAGAAGTTAATAGAGTAAATAGCAAACGAGGATAGCAAAATATAGATAATATTGAAATTAATTAGTAGTATCAAAAGTAAACAAGCTTGTGATTGTTAAACTTAGTTGAGTAAAATCAAAACACAAAAGTATTAGAAAGACTACTCCATACTTAATATAAAAGCGTGAATCATTTTTTTTGGTTTTATTACCCCGTTTCCTTACCTTTTTTTCTCGCCATTTATTTATTTATTTTACTTTTTTTCTTTTTCTTTTTATTTTTAAGGACTTTCTCTAATACACCAACATATTAGTAGGTTAGGTTTTTTATTTTGAGATCTGCATAAAATCATGTAAAAGTCAAAAAGTACGCAGATCTAACGGTTAGAAAAACCTAATCTATTAGTACACCATGCGTACCAAAAAATCTCCCTTATTTTTAAAACTATCCTCCGATTTTTCTCTTTGCTTTCTTTCTTTTCTCTACTTTTTTTAAATTCTTATCTTTTTTACCTTATTGTACATTTTTTTCTTTTTTTTCTTTTCTCTAAATTATCCCTCATAAATATACTTCTTTTTAATTCTCCGTTCAACTAATTTCTTCTCATAAATATTCTTGTCTATTTTTTTTAAATCATCTTCCCCTAATAAAACGTTTCGTTAATGAGGTTTTTTTTTTCTTTTTTTATTTTCATTCTATTTTCTCTCTTTTTTTTTCTTCCCCTTTTTTTCATTATTTTTCTTTTTGTCCTATTATACATTTTTTTATTTCTCTAAATGAACCCTAATAAATATGTTTTTCATTCTTACTTATATAATCTAGCACGCGTACGCGTGTAGTTTCAACTAATATGTATAAATATAGTAATAAAGCATTATGATTAAGCATATGAATTGGCCTATTATACTTATACAAAGATAATAACTGAACCTAAATTTCATATTAAACGATGTTTCAAAATGCATACAGAATCAATGGAACAAAATAAGAGAACAAATGCATGAATATGGTGTCGTCACACTTGATATATTAAAATATTACCATCACATTTTAAAAGATACCATTTTAGTATCCTGAAATCAATTTTTTAGACTAAATATTAATAAGTGATATTTTCATTCTTTTTGCCTAAATTTAGATTAAATATTTTGATACCCGAAAATTTTAGCAAATGTTATGCTTGTGTCTAAATATAAATACATAATATTTTTAACTTTCTTTAATTTCTGACCTATTAAATAAAAATAAAAAATAGCATAAAATGACATTTCTACTTTAAAATTTATCCAACTTTTTTCTTATCATTTTTTCATTTTAGCAAATATAATGTTAGTGTTAACTGTGTATTAACAATCAAATGAGTCCTCTATTACTAAATAATTAGAAACAACGTCATAATAATTGAAACATTAACAGGAGATACAACTTACAAAATTACTCCTCACGTGACACCCAAATAGTTTAATTAATAACCGTTATAAATATGTTAATGTGCATGACTGTGTATATAATATCAAGTGAATAGGTTTTTTTTTTTTATTTTTTTTTAAAAGAGAACATATAATATATGTCTAACGGGTGCAATTTGTGCGATAGTAATTAAGCAAATTTTGTCATGAACTAATTTGAACCAGGATAAACATAAACATGAATGAGACAGACAGAGATGATTATGAATCAAGCACTTCTCTCCTATTAAAACAACAACAAGATTTGCTTTTACTCATTTTAAATTGCATTTAATATTACTAGAGCCTACGTTATTTGTCAAATATTTTAATAGCCCCTACCCATCTATAAACTATTACATGGTCTTAGCCTGCCCTTATGAAAATCCAGCCTTTAATGTTTTCATCCAACGGTTCAAAAGGATTGCCTGACATATTAACCAGTTTTGGATTGCCGGATGCAAGACTCTTCCTAATATAATATATATTATTTGTTTATAATAACATTATATTCTTTTTCTGCTCATATATTTCCCTAATTAGATTTTTTTTCCCTGCATTTCGTTGCATTGTTTTTTTTTTTTTTTTTTAACTTTTCTTTTTCTTTTCTTCTTTTTCTTCCCTTATCTTTTTTTTTATTACATATATCTCCTTTAAATACATTTCTTACCGTTATTTAAAATATTTTTTTTCTAATTACTCTATTAAATTAATTCATTCTCAAATGTGTCCCTACATAAATATCTTTTTACCTATGATCCTCATAAATTATAACTTAAGTTTAAAAATATTTCACACATTTTTTTCTTAAGTTTTCTTTTTTTTTCAGGTCTTTTACTTCAGATCTTTTTTTCTCACTTTTATCTTTATTTTTTTATCATTTATTTTTTCTTTTTTTCTCAGTATAACTATTGTTTTAAATGAGTCATGCTCAAAAAATGTGCATTTTTAACTAGTTTTAAAATAAACGACATAAATCATAGGCAGACATTCTAGTGAATAGCAACAAAAAGAAAAGGTAGGAGCTAATATATACTCTTAGTTGTTCCCATAAAATTTAAACTGTGTTTAGATAAAGTGTTGAAAACTATCATTAGAGTTTTATAACAAATCTTATACAACCTCACTATAAATGACATTAAAAAATATGCAATAATAGTGTGGATTTGTTCCTCTCTTCATTATGAACACATTAAAAAAATCATCTCAATCCAAATTAAAACGAAGAAGTTGTGACATTTTTAAGATTAAAATTAAAGAGAGAAAAAAAAGTAAAATCTGGAACTATTAGATTGTTGACAACAATTCGAATTGTCAGAATTTAGGGGTAAGGTGATTTCTAAAATCAACAATTTGAGTTGTCCTTGAACTATTGTTAATGGTTTAAATTGTCCTTAAATCATTGTTAATGGTTTGAATTGTCCTTGAATTTTCCTCTTCCAAACACCAGTTTGAATCGTGAACTAAGGTTTGAATCCTAAACAGCAGTTTGAGTTGTTGAAATTGTTGAGAAAAGTGTGTGTGTGTTGTCTCATATGGAAAGTGGATGAAGACGTGAAATGGTTAACCCAAGATTTAATAGGTTAACCTTTTAGGTTAAGTTAGGCCCTTGAAGTGTGTTGAGTCAGTTTCACATGTGATGTCTTCCCAACAAGTGGTATTAGAGCCCATAGTTCGTTCAGGTCAAGTGATCACACTCGGTTACAGTTGCAAGTGCGGATGGTGGAGCATTTAGTGGATTCGCATGATTTCGGCACAAACAGGGGCTAATATTCCCATTTATTTGCATATCTTGCACTTGAGAACTCGAGTGAAAATGACTCACTTGCAATTACATCCTTTGGCAACTGCATCTAATGGTAATCCTTTTCACAAGTCACAAGTAGGCAAAAGGCATTACCATGAATCTAGTTTGCAAAATTGTGTCACATTTTTTAGTGCCAAACTTTCAGAATAAGCTCGTGACCGTCCAGCCTCCCTTATTACCATGAATCTGTGATTACCATTCTAGTAATAACAGTTGCTTTGTGGGTATTTATATCAAATTGCTAAACAGAACACCTAAACCTATTATGATTTGATATAATCACATTATTATACCACGTAATTTATATGAGTTTGAAAACGTATTGCCAAAGCGGACACTTTTGCACCAATAATATTATCATATCAGAGTAAGAAAAGACAGTTCTCTACTTTCTGTCTAGGATGATATGCCAAATTGAAGGAGAAATCGAAAACTACTAGAATAGAAAATCTCAAACTGGAGTAGGAATCTTTACAGTTAGAGCACCGGATAGAAGAAAACTAGGTACACCCATACAAAGATCTTATTCCTTATAAATTTCTTGTTCTCTGACCTTGGAAAAAAAAAATCATTTACTTGATATCATACTAGATCTCTTGACCCATTAAGTACTCCCACCAGGGTAATTGCACGCATTGTAACCTACAATCAAGAGGGAAACAGAATCAATCCAAGAGAACAAAAACACTCATTCGCAAAAAAAAAAAAAAAAAAAAAAAAAAAAAAAAAAAATCGTTCAGCTTAAAGCGGAAAAGGCAGATTGAAAGCAGAAAACCAGAAAGTGACTGAACTACCACATTAATTTTGAAGAGTGGTAGCTACCTTTTAAGAGAAAGTAAGCAAAATAATCAAAAGCTACTTCTCTTTTAAGTTCTCTTAAAGAAAATGTTTATCATTTTCTTGAGGAGTTATATTCTCACCTAATGTGGATAGTTTTATAATTAAACTAAATCATTACGTGTGCCCCCACATTAAGAAGAAGACAGCAAAAAAAAAAAAAAAAAAAAAAAAAAAACCCAACGTAGTGAATTAAGAATTGGTAACTACGTGTGTGATAACGTATCATTTTATAATGTGTCCCACCCCATGGAAAATTGGCTATCCATAGACACCACATATGACTTTGAGCCATTAAAAACTAGATTGATTTTTTTACATAGAAAAAGTTACGCCAAAAATGATTGCCAAAAGAAGAGCTTACTAGGATTTGCAGATGTGACTGTTGCAGTTTGAGAGAAATCACAATTCCATGGATTCTTGCCATAAGTTTGGTAATAAAGATTCATGGCGTAGGCAGCATGTGATGCTACAGTATTCGGCTCAAAGCAGGCGCCTCCTGGTTGGATCAGGCCACAGTCGATACTGTGGCTGCAAGCATAGTCAAGATTGGTCTGCAATTGAGCATCGGAGACACCGGCCTTGGGCACACACCACTGTGAGGCAGTTGGATTTGGAGATGGATTCACCGTTGATGATGACGGACCCTGAAACGGATGAATCAAAGAGATGTAATTACGCACGCGGACCTAATAGTTCACTTTCATGGACATCTCTTCAAAGGACGTTCTTTGTAAAAATTTTGTGGCCATACTAATGTTACAATTTCTAACCACACAAATCAATTACAAACCGTTGTGAGTATAGTTTAACAGTAAATTCACACCTCGCCTCCAATATTAAGGTCTAAAGATTGAATTCTCACCCTCAACTCAAAAACAACAAAATAAAATCAAAAAATTATGATCGTACGCTCATTTTCGACCTTCATCAAATGAATGCTTGACCTAAAAGTTACAACGTCACTTGGTTCCAACAAAATATGCATATATATATATATATATTATGTCCATATATTTGGTGTCCCTAGTTGTACTGAAATGGCATTATTTGTTTACTAGAGTAAAGTCAACTTACCAACTAGCTATCATTATTCTCAACTATGACAAGGTCCATTCACCAACCTTAACTTTTTTCTCCCCTCTACAGAAAAAAATGAAAACTACCAACATCCTCTGTAGAGAATGGAATATGACCAACAAGGAATGTCATGATTGGCTTTCTCACCTGCCTAGCATTTGACAGACCAACATCGTATGTCATGGTTAGATCAGGCTTAAACAACCCGAATGCCCGTTCGGACCCTGGACCGGGTTTCAAATTCTCATCATACAGTGCAAAGATGTATGTATCCACAGATTTTCCAGGCATCAATGGTGTACCAACCATTGATCGAAGATGAGCAATCAAATTCCCATTGTAGGCCTTGGCATTCTCAACGCTTGGCCCGACTTCGTTGCTGTCACCGCGGTATGGCCATCCTGTCTCGGCAACCATGATCTCAACATCCTTGAATCCCAGAGAGTTCAGAGCTGAGTGTACAGCATCAACCTGCACTTGATAATTTGGCCCGGTTTTACAATAGAACTCAAAATCAAATATCTACATACAATAAGAAATGTCATTCAATGAAACAAACAGCTATAGTTGTCTAATTAGTGCTGCTGTAAATGAATAATTTTACTTGTTACATATAACCCCAGGGACATGTTTACCAAACCACAGTGAAGCGTAATGGAAAAAATAACGGATTTGAAAAAGAAAAGTACAAAAATAAGAATGAGAATTATTGATTCCCTTTTTAGTGTTACTTTTCTACTAGTAAGTGGAATGGGAAATATTTTTATTGTCTTGCAGTGACTCAAGAATAAAATATTTTATTAAATATATATTTACTAAAAATATCTTTTTATATAATAAAATAATAATTGGTGTATTATATAATTTATTAACTTATTAAAAATATATGAGTAAGTTTGTCTTTTATTTAATTTTTAAATGAAAATTTTAATTATCCTTATAGCGCCTCAAAGGTGCTAAAATCCCATTCTTTATACTACTATTAAGTAAAAATAAAATAATAAACACTCCCCGGGTCTTTTCCATAGTGGTTTCATTACTTTTGAAAGTTTATCTAGCAAATTGTGCTCCAAATATGCTCAAGGATAATAAATAGCCCAAACAAAATGAAAGAGAAGAAAACAAGTGACTAGCTTTGGTGTACTCTTTTAATTTAATTTAATTAAATTTTTTTTTTTTTTGGTCCATAAACAAAGGGCAATCAAAATCTGTGGTCCCCAAGTTAATTTACAATGTGTAAGTTTTGCAACTTTTTTAAAGCCCATCATAAATTTAACCAATGATAACGGAAATATTGTATGGACTTGTCGGAAAATTATTGCAAGAGCCAGGCTGTCAGTCACGAAAAGCATAGTAAGTTCCATCCAAATTGTATTCTAAGGCTCCTATGGTTTCTTCTATAAGTGAATGATGACATATCGCAAAAGGAACAGAAGGAATTACACCTAATGCATTCTTTTTTAACTCTTCTTGCTCGGAACATGCAAAGATGCATGAAACGTAGCTTTTTACACACGTGTGAACCGATTGGATTCTACACTATCTTGAAAGGTGAAACAAAACCAACAAAGTATTTTCATTAAAAAAAATTTGTGTGGTATGCCTTATTACAAAATTTTTCAACAAGAAAAAATAAAATAAAATAAACAACAACCAAAGTATTTAGTATGCTTTCAAACTAATTTTTTGGGGCATCCAATTATGCAAAACATGATAATACAAACAATCTGAAACTTACCCCCAAAGAATAATAGATTGTTTGTTGACTATACCCATTAATTCAAAATTAAAATAGTACTAATTGCAAATATCCGAGGAACTCAAACCTAATTCAAGCAAAAGAGGAACTCAAACCTAATCCACTTCTCGCAAAAACTATAAGACGGCATCTAATCCAAAGAGCTAATACTACTAATGAAAAGGAAGGGGAGGTAGAAAGTCCACGCTCGAACCAAATAGTCAAATACTAAACTATGAAGCATAATTCTATTTGTATCTCACTTTCCTCTTTTTTTTTTTTTTTTTTTTAATTTCAACTAACGTGATAACTAAATTTTTATTCTAATATATTAGTAGGTGTTTAAAAAATTATGACATTAACTCACATTAAAAAATTAGAGAACCCAATTGTAAAATATAAAAGAAATCCTACAAATAGAACATCCATATCTTACTAATTATTAAACTTTTTGGCGCCCAATGAGAATTCACTTATTAAGCAAGTTAATAAAAAAAAAAAAACTAAATAATAATTAAGACCCCCAACATATTCATGAATCAAGCACAAAGGTATTCTCTCTCTCTCCTTTGGGCTAAAAGATAAACAAAGGTATTGTCCTACGTAAATGTCGTGACGAACGTATGCCACAAGGCATTGACGCATAAAAGTCAGCAATATACTCTTGCCCCTTGACTCCCACGTGACGTCAACCTTTCTACAACAGGATTGGGGTAGCCTCGTAATTTCAACTCAATTATTCATATATTATTTAATAATCCAAAATCACAAAAATAAACAAAGAAACCAAAAAACTCAGCATCTTTTCCATATTTTAAAAGCAAAAAAAAAAAAACTCAGCATCTTCAGTTCAGAGCCACACTCACCTGAGCGTCGAACATGTTCATGTACTTAATACCAGTCCCCGAGTCGACTCGCCCCGAGTTGGGCTGGAACAGGCAAAACGCCAGCGTTTCGGGTCTCGGGTCGCTCTGGTACGCGAAAAACGGATACGGGTTTATCGCGAACGGCGACCCGTTGTCCCTCAAAAACGCCAGAACTCCTCTGAGCGTGTCCTCCAATTCGGGCCTGAACCGACCCGAAGAGGGAGGATCTGACTGTCCCAGCACCGACATCACGTGGACCGTCGAGACCCTCACTTTCCCTCCGAGCCCCGCCGTGGCGAGGGCATTCTGGACATTTCGCATAGCCGGGAGGAGCTGCGACGCCAGGGCCCCGTCGCCGACGGTGAGGACCTCGTTGCCGAGGGTTACGAGGGTTATGTCGCTGGACGGGTAAAACGGGACGACGTTCGATTTGACCCACTGAGTCGCGGCGTTGGGATCGGAGGCTAGGGCTGGGATGTCGCCGTTGGAGGCGCCGATGACAATTCCGATGCCGGTGTTGGCGAGGGCGGTGATGATCGCCGGATCGGCACCGTAGAGCCTGACCTTCTTGATCGATGTTGACCGGAGGAGGTTGGCGGTGGCAGCCGGCGACGGGAGGGTATCGGCGACTTGGCCGTAGTTGACGCCGACGAAGGATTGCGAGTCTGCAAAGAAAAACAAGAATTAAGAAGAGTAAAGGAATTAAGTCGAAAAACGATGTCGTATAACGGGAAATGTTTTTTATAGTGGGAACTGACCTACGGAGTAAAAGGCGGTGACTGCGAATAAGAGGAAGAGAGGGAGAAGGGAAATGGAAAGTTGTGGAAGCGAGGCCATGTTGGAGACAACACACACGAATGATTACGATGAAAGTAATGTTGGTACGTGTTTAGGCTTTATATTTACACACACACACACACAGAGAGACTAGACAGAGAAGGGAAGTAAATGTTAATGTTAATGTCGTTTGACGTGTGTCTTAGAGCATCTCTGAGATAGTTTTTTAAATTTTAGTTAAAATTATTTTAAAATTTATTTTAATTAATTATATTCTTTATTTTAATTAACCATAAATTATTTTAATATTTTTTTAGTTTAAAATTTAAATATTTTTTTAACTTTTATTTTATGTTAAAATTAAGAATAAAATAATAAAAAATAAATGATTAGTTATATTTTGTTAATTATATTTAGTCAGCTAAAAATATTTTAGTCAAAATAGTTAATTATTTAATTAATAGTTGAAGTAAAGAAAAATTTAAAAAAAAATTAAATTATTAACTAATTTAATTAAAAATATATTAATATGATTGGAGTTGGTGTGTAGAGAGATTAGTTAACGGAGAAGAAAGAAGTAGAAGGGTGCGTGAGAGAAACGCTTGACTTGTTGAATTTTTTTTTTCTTTTAAATTACTTGTAAAGAAGGTGTGAAAAATAGAGGGTGAAGTGGTGGTGTGGTTTCTGAGTAGTAACATGGCAACTTACAAATGTGTGTGTGTGGATGAGAGAGAGAGAGAGAGAGAGAGAGATTTGTGAGGAAAATTCGAAGGAGATTTGCTTGGATCCGCTGGAACTTGTACTAGAGTCTCGTGGGGGTGGGACACCCACTAGTGTGACTTGTCTTAAAAACTTAACAAATTTCCACGCTACTATTACTATCTTATGTAGCTCTGCGGAATATTTCCAATAATTTCGCCATGCGAAGTTATATCTTATCTTACATGGTTATTAATATGTAAAATGAGTAGATTTACATATTTTGTGTGTGAATGGGGGAAAATGTTATGGTCAATTGGTTTGGGACGGAGAACCCAAAGGTCATCCTAGGAAAGAGTTTTTAGTTTTTGAGGTCACGTTTGGTTTATGAGTTCAGAATTATAATTTATGATTCTGATTTTTGAAATTTAAATTTTTTATGAGAGAAAAACATTATAACGAACTAAAAACTATGATCTAGAACTAACCAGAACCCTCAAAACAAAGGAGCATGAGAGTTCTTTCTCGCCCCTCCTTTTATTTTTGTTTAAAAATCAACCGTAAAATTCCTTAAAAAAGCAGCCAAAAAATCCATGCCAGAAAAATTTTCATTCTAAAATTAACAAATTACATGCTTAAAAATAGTCTCAAATGACCATTAACTAAAAGGTAATTAGACCCTAAATATTGACTGAACCACTTGTGAAGACAGATGAAGCACATGAGTGAACACAAGTGTTAAGACTTAATGAGAAAAAACCCACTTGACCAAAAAAAAAAAAATTAGCGTTGCGTATTTTTCATTATTCCTTTTTATTAATTATAGGGGCCAGAAGTAAATGGAAAAGCTCGTATAAATTATATTTTTTTTCTTTAATTAATAGGTTACAATAAATAAATGAATAAAATATGTGCAATGACACAAGTAACTATCTAAAACATTATGATACGAGAGAAGAAAGAGGGTCAACAATATAAGTTAAATTAATAAATTAGATTTGTGCATTTTTCATTATTCCTTCTTATTAATTATTATTGTCATAATGAGAGATATATGTTGTTTTATTTCAAATGTCCAGGTGATTTTTCACATGAAAATTTATAGCAGCCAGAAGTAAATGGAAAATTAAGATGTCTAAAGTTTTTATAATTTTTTTTTCTTCAATTAATAGGGTGCTCACCGCAAGAGATGGCACAGAATCTAATGTGCAGGCAATAGTTTTAAGAAAAATCCTAAATAGTGCTTTAAAGCACTGATTTATAATTAGTATATGCCATTATATAACACAATTTTCTTAATTCAACATCTTTATGTTGAGATAATAAATTTTTTGTTATGAATGAATATAAAGTCTAAATTAGTTAGTCGCGGTATATGGTACATTATACTATATACTATAATAGGTGGTGGAGGTACTGTTTTTTGAATAATGTATGTTCTTTTTTGCCTTTTCTTTGCGAAATGTTTGTCTTGTCCTTTTTTCTTTTTCTCTTCTTTTGCTGGGTGCGGGCTTTTGGGAATTTCAATTGGGCTTTAGTGTGTTTGTACGATTTTGCCCTCGGCTTGATTTTTTCAGTTTATGTTGCCTTGGGCTTTTTGGTGCTAATCTGCCGAGAGAGAGAGAGAGTTATGCATGCCCAACTGGCTTCAAGTTTGGTTTTTTCTTTCTTTTTTTTTTTTGTTTTTTTGTTTTTTAGCTCTCTTCTTGCTGTCTGAATAACCGGGTCAGGTAAAACAAAGTAATGTAATCAAAATAAAGTTAAATTTCTGTATTTGTTATTTATAGTCTTATTCTCAATAATTTATATTTTTTTATTTTTTCTTTATGTTTCAATTTAAATATTTCTTACAAAGTATTCTAAATATCATTTTTCAAACATCACCTCTATACATTTTTTTAATTAATTTATTGAATTAATTATTCTCAAATGTGTTCAAAGTTTTTATTTATTTTATATTTACTTTATTAAATGATATGGGCAATTTAATAAAATTTTGATAATTAAATAAATTAATATTATTTCCCATTAGTATTAAACATTTCCTTCAAATTTCATTCAAGCAAGTAAGTTGATATCCTCACAAAATAATGAAACTTCAAACAATTAAAATTAAGTTGAATTAAAGAAAATAAGCATTTAACATAATTTAATAAAAATTATTATGAGTAATTAAATAAGACTTTCTCTATTATGAGAATAAATTTGTAACAATTTCTTTTAAACATAGCCACACAGCAAGCACGTGCCTGACTCAGGCTAGTTAGTACTATTAGAGGAACTTCACAAACTAACAATTTTTAGTTGAAAAGTTTGATCTCCTCTTATAACAGTCTCAACTCTCAAGGGACAGAAATCCATACCCCATCAGGAGGTTTGGGATATCTAGTACTTTTTAGCATATTTATTTACTATCGCTAAGTGAAAAAAAGGTGCTTTATTCACACACAAAAAATAAAAATAAATAAATAAGTGATTTTTTCCACAATGATTAAATGCTATGTTACCAAACGTCTAAACTCTCATGTGTTTGTGTGTGGAGAAAGGAGCTCTTCTTTAGTCAGCTCGTCAACCACCAAGCCTTGTGTGAAAACTAAACTCCAAATCCTAAAAGGCAAAAGCAGGTTTACTTCTCCTGTCCATTAGAAATCATCAAATGGGTCTCACTCTCACTAGACGTGTCAATTGATGCGTCTACATCTTTAACTTCATTTGAGCATATGGTACCCTTTCGACTTTGAGCTTTCTACACGCGCATTGATTGATTCCAAAATTTCACTATAATAATTCAATTTTACATAAAATATTCAACTCTTCAAAATTTTTCAGACAATAAGATAAATCTCAGCAAAAAAATACCTCCATCCAAAACCAATTAGGTAGCGTTTTTACCACATCTGAACAAACAATTCAAGCCAAGTGACAAACAGCTTCAAAACCATTCTTTTATCTTCAAAATAGCAAAGATAGAATACAAAATATTAAATGTACAAAATCTATAAAAACCTCAATACAACATCCATCTCAAAACAAACTGTGAATATATATATATATATATATATATATATATATAAATATAAAGAGGCAAGATTGCCAGAAGCAGAACCAACAACATCAATAGATCAACCATTATATGCCGAAACCAACTAACTCAAAACAAAAGAAGAAAATGAAAACCACTCTCAATTGCTCCAGAAATAAAATGAGGGAAGAAAATTGCAATTGGCAACTGAAATAAGTACCAATTACCCTCCAGAGTGGGAGACTGGAATGGTTTCAAAGCGGGCATCCTTAAATACATGTACGAACTGTTGTGGCAAAGCATGCTCACCCTGCATGAAGAGAAAACATAAGCCTTTAGCAACAAACTACTAACAAATATGATAGGAACCAAGATATAGAAGAAATTAAACTGATTTTGTATTGAAGAAGTAAAATGAAAATAATGGAATACAAGATAGTTTCAAAGCTTTCGAGAGGCTTTGATCTCTCCCTAGAGACTAAATCTCACTTCAATTTACTAAATTGCCTCCTGACTTACTATTCTAACACTCTTTTATACTAATTCTCACATCACATAAATCCAATTAACTAAACCACTAACCACTTAATATATTGATAACTAACTACTAACATAACTAGCATAATCCTATCAAAACATATCAGTTCTGTCACCTTTCTTTATCTTATTCCAAAACAGAATTATCAAAACAGCACTCTCCTTGGTGAACAGAAACATTTGTAAAGGGAATAACATTCGGCAACTACTTTTAAATGAAAGACAGTAAAAAAGCCCGTGGAGGATCAAAAGTCATCTCGGACATGATTGATGCATACTTCATGTCATGACACTGCTAAATGAAACATTCCAAAATCCAAAATTGCATTGTACCATAATCAGCCATCAAGGAAGGCACAATATTGGTTGATTGCTTTTTATACAGTCAAGTCATTGTCTTGATTAGTTGTATCATCTATTGCTGCCTGGCAGATGCTTAAATTATTAATCATGTATATACTTGTCGAAAACTAGGGATTGGAAAATTATCTGTGTATTTCCGTATATTGAATAATTACATAGCTAAGTATTTATAGAGTTTACATAGAGAGAAAATAGGAAAGAATATCTACCACAATGCCGGAAAATCAGGAATTGTTAAAACTAATTTTCCTAATTGATTTCCCGCCTAAAATACCTCTCGACACTTCCCCTCAAGCTGAGGAATGAATATCTTTCATTCCCAGCTTGGTTACAATCTCATGAAAATTAGAACCATTTAATCCTTTTGTTAAAACATCAGCCAGTTGACCTCCCGAAGGAACATAAGACATACATATGAGTCCTTCCAATTTCTCTTTGATGAAGTGTCAATCAATCTCAATATGTTTTGTCCTATCATGTTGAATAGGATTGTGAGCGATGTTGATTGCTGACTTGTTGTCACAGTAAAGCTTCATAGGTTCCTCTCACTTGACTCTCAAATCATCTAGAATAATTTTCAGCCAAAGTAGTTCACACATCCCTTGAGCAACAGCCCGAAATTCAGCTTCTGCAGATGATCTAGCCACAACATTCTGCTTTTTGCTCTTCTATGATCTTCTATCCACTATAGAACCTGCATAATCTGCATTCGTATATGCTTCTAACGTCAAAACAAAGTTCTTTTTTAACAAAATCTCTTTTCCGGGACTGCCCTTCAAGTAGTGCAGTATTCTATGTGCAGCTTGAAGGTGAGGCTCTCTCGGATCGTGCATAAATTGGCTGATCACACTCACTGAGTAGGCTCTATCAGGCTGAGTGTGTGTGAGATATATGAGTCTCCCAACTAGCCTTTGATACATTCCCTTGTCCACTGGTGGTTCCTCTCTTGCTTCACTTATTTTCTGGTTTGAGTCCATAGGAGTGGCAGCCGGTTTACAATCAGCCTTTCCAATTTCTATTAAAAGATCAGTCACATACTTCCGTTGGGATACAAAGATGCCTTGTCTAGAGTATGCTACCTCAATCCTAAGGAAATACTTCAATTTCCCAAGTTCCTTTGGGTGCGTTTGGAATTGGTTCCAAAACGTTTTTATTTTTTGTATGAAAATGAAAACGAAAACGTTTTTATTTTCATTTTGGAATCATTTCTGAAAATGTGTTTAGTAGTTTTATTTCGAGATTGTTTTCAGTTTAAAAAAACTGAAATTGTGTTTGGTGGTTTAATTTTTAAAAACATGTAATAATATTTAAATTAAAATTTGATTTTAGTTTTAAAAATTGTGTTTGTTCTATTTTGTTCTAATATACTTGCATCTTTGTCCTGGTGTCTATTATCTGCAAAAGTTCCTCCTCATCTTTTTTCCATTTCAAAAAAAAAAAAAAAAGAAAAGGCAGTTCCTTGTCGTCCGTTGTCTAGTACTCTGTTAATTCCTACTATCATTCATCAAACAAACAGGCAAAAAATCACGAAGCAACAACAATCAGAGCTTATGCATATAAGCAACATACATAGAAATTGACAAAACATCCATAGCCACTTGCAAAGCAAAATCAACCCAGTCCCAATCAACAATTTAAAAGCAAAGCAAAGCGATAATAATTAAAAAGAAAAAAGAAATCAAAAATCAGCTGACGGCGGGAGGTGATTCCACGGGAGAAGAAGAAGAAGAAGGGATAGAATCGGAAGAAGAGTCGTCGGAACCGGCGAGAACCGGTTCACCGCCGCCGGCGGGAGAGGAGCGTAGACGGTGGGCTTTCGCCAGATGTCCCAGGCTTGCGTCTTCTTCGGCCGAGTCTTCATGCGGTGGGCCGTCGCCTTCTTGTTGGGCCAAGACGAGCACTCTATCACTGCCGGCCTCGTGCTCAGCATCGCCGTTGAAGGTGCAGGAACCCCCCCACGCCGAACCCAGCATCACTCGTCTTCGTTTATCAAGTTTTTTCCCCTTTTTTTATGAGAGAGAGAAGAGGGCAGTCAGAGAAGAGAGAGAAGAATGAAGAAAATGAAAAGGAAAATGAAAAACGGATTTAATTCGTTTTCAGAATTTCACAAAACGACAAAAACGGTTTTGTTTTTGTTTTTTAAAAAAACTTGCGCCAAACGCGTTTTCAATTTTTTGCTTCGAAAAACGTGAAAAATGGGATTGAAAACGGAAACAAACAAGGCCTTTATCTCAAATTCCTGAATCAGTCTTCTCTTCAAGTCATCTTTCTCCTTCTCATCATTCCCCGTTACGATAATATCATCAACATACACAATCAAGGCAGTCACTCCCCCTGAGGCCGAATGTTTGAAGAACGTGTGATCACCTTAACTTTGCCTATAACCCGAATCTTTCATTACCTTAGCAAATCTACCAAACCATGCTCTAGGGGACTGTTTTAGCCCATATAGAGCCTTTTTAAGCTTGCAGACTTTGTCACTGGTTTTATTCCCCTCAAACCCTGGCGGGATGCTCATATATATCTCCTCATCCAAGTCTCCATGGAGAAAGGCATTTTTCACATCATATTGTAGCAATGGCCAGTCAAAATGGGCTGCTAACGACACTAAAGTCCTCACGGTATTCATTTTTGCCACCGAAGCGAATGTCTCCTGATAATCCACCCCATAAATCTGAGTGTACCCTTTCGCAACTAACCTTGCTTTATATATCTCAAGAGATCCATCAGCCTTATACTTTAATGCAAATACCCATTTGCAATCAACTATGTTCTTTCCTTTTGGTCTCTCAACTATCTCCCATGTTTGATTCTTTTCCAGAGCCTCTAATTCCTCTCTCATAGCATTCCTCCACTCCTCCTTCAATAATGCCTCAGAAAGTGTATTTGGTGTGGAGATTGCGTTTAGGCTAGCTATAAACCTCTGGTGGGATGATGACAGGCGTTTAGGTGAGACATAAGGGGAAAGAGGACATAGTGGCCTCTTGGAGCATTCTCGGGATTTTTTCCTGATGGCAATGGGCAAATGAGTCATCGGCTGAAGCTTCAACTGTCTCAGTGTCTAGGAGTGAATCTGTACTCACCATGCCTTTATTCTCAGGACTCGGGTTGATCTCTGGGACTAGTGTTAGGTTTGGGGCTTTTGCCCTTCTCGTATACACTTGAGAAAATCTTGGATGAACCTCAGTAACTTGACTGGACGCAAGCTCTTGGGGTTGACAAGTAGGGTCGGTTTCTGTGTTGGGAGACTCGGGCTCTTGGGAAGGACTTGGTCGAGTGACCGGAGTGATGACTAAAGGAGAATGAGAGGTAGACAGAAGATCAAGTGGTTCAAAAGACTCAAACGACTCAGACCAAGTACCATCTTCACGATTAGTTGTCTCCCCCTGAAGATGGGACTTAGGGAAATAAGATTTGTTTTCAAAGAAGGTAACATCAGCTGAGATATAGAATTTTCTTGATGGAGGATGATAGCATTTGTACCCCTTTTGTGTGGATGAATAGCCAACAAAAATACATTTGGTTGCACGGGGGTCTAACTTCCCTCTGTTTGGGCGGTGGACATGTACAAAGGCTGTGCATCCAAATATCTAGGTATAAGGCCATTTGAGGTTCTAAAGTGAGGGTAGTGGGCATTAAGAATTTCCATAGGACTCTTGTTGTCAAGTACACGTGAGGGTAGTCTATTTATCATGTGCGTGGCTGTTAAGACGACTTCCCCCCAGTAGGATTTAGGCGTGTTCCCATGAAACAACAAGGCTCTAGTGACATTTAATAGGTGCCCATTTTTCCTCTCAGCTATCCCATTCTGTTGGGGTGTATCCACACAAGAAGAAGTGTGAATAATTCCTTCTTTTTGAAAATAGAGTGATAAAACTTGGTTGAAATAATCCCTAGCATTGTCTTACTTAAAGGTTTTTATTTTCACCCTAAATTGGTTTTGGATCATGGAGTGGAAGCTGGGAATAATATTACTGACATCATATTTTTGTTTAAGTAAAAACAGCCAGGTTACACGCGTGCAATTATCAATTAATGAGACAAACCAAGGAGCCCCTGATACATTAGGAATAGTAGATGGACCCCAAATATCACTATGGATCAATTGAACAGGAAAAACGCTTCTTTTATTACTGATAGGAAAAGGAACACTAGTATGTTTTGCTAGTTCACAAACATCACATTGAAACTCAGAAACATCAATTCCTATGAACAATTGTGGAAACATAATTTGTAGGACTCTAAAGGACGGGTGACCAAGACGATAATGGTGAAGCCAAATGGCATCTTTATTGGAAGAACTGAGAAGAGACACATGCAAGTTACTGGCGATTTTCTTTGAAATTTCAGGTGGTAGAGACCATTTCTTTCCTTAGCAAGTCCAATTTTCCTCCCCGAGGCCTGAACCTAAAGAACACAATGGGACAAGAAAAATATTGCACAACACTTAAGATCAGTTGTAAGTTTTTGAATAGAAATAAGATTAGCTGATAACTTTAGCACATGCAAGACATTTTTAAGGACCACGGATTGATTAATATAAACATCTCCTAAACCTGCCACTGTAGCTAATTCTCCATTTGCAACGATAATCTTCCTATTACTCGGACAAGGAGTATATGTACAGAAAAAATGTGAGGAGTGTGTCATGTGGTCCGTGGCTCCGGAATCTAATATCCAAGAATCATCAAAAAATTTTCCAGAAGCGTGCAAAGCATAAGAAATCAATAGGTTACTTGAGAGAACTAAGGAACTAGCTCCGGATGGTTTTTCAAGAGAACTCAATAGACTCCGTAATTTTTCAATCTCATCCCTTTTGAACCCTATCTCATCTCCCTTAAATCCCTTGCTGTCCGGTCCTTCTTCAGACTTTGATTGCTCCGTGAGATGAGCTTGGGGCCTTTGTTGTCTTCCATGTGTTCCCCACTCACTGCAGTGCTTAGAGGTTTGCCATTCAACTTCCAGCAATTTTCCTTGGTATGCCTCGACTTCTTGCAGTAGGTGCACCACAAATTATCTTGATTTTCCCTTCTCTGGTTCTCCCTTCCTGAATTCCTTGGCTGGTCATCCTTATTCTTCTCTTGATGTTCCGATTTAGTCACCAGAGCAGACCCTTCCATACCACTCGGTTTTTCTAGCATCACATTCCTTTGGCTCTCCTCTCCACGAATAATTGAGATGGTCTCTTCCAGTGAAGGAACATCCTCCTTACTGAGTATTTGTAACCGAACTTGATCAAATTCAAAACTTAAACCAGCCAAAAAATCATACACTCTGTCACCTTCAATGTATTTCTTGAGAATTGCTGCATCCTCCGGGCATTTCATCTCGAACACTCGATAGTGATCCAATTCCTGCCACATGATCTGCAAAAAATTGGCACACTCTGTGACAGTCATGTCTCCTTGCTTCATTCCATTTGGTCTTAATCTTTATCTCATACACCTGGGCTGCATCACGTGCCTTTGAATAGGTACGTTGAATGTAATCCCATATCCCCTTCGCACTAGCCAGAAACATACAAGTATCACTAATGGCTGGTTCCATTGAATCCCACAGCCATGACATAATCATTGAATCCTCCTCATCCCATGCCACAAATCCGGGGTCTGTTTTTGCTGGTCTAGTCCCAAGCAGATGGCTGATTTTTCCCTTTCCTTTGAGGTACATGCGAACGACTTGTGACCACTTGAGATAGTTTCTCCCATTGAGTCGATAAGAGGCTCTAATATTCTGCAAGTCTCCGGTTTTCTGGGCAGGAGAAACATCCTCAGTAGTCAAGGAAGTGCTGGTGGCCTTGGAATCGGACATGATTGAATGAAGGGGAAGAAAAATAGATTTCAAGGAGAGGAAGAGAAGAAAAAAAAATAGGATGATGCTGTGATGACTGGCAGCAATGAAGGCTGCTTGGCAGCGTGGATGAACGGCAGCAATAAAGGCTACTTAGCGGCGTGAAATCCCAGAGAGTCGCCCTAGGGCTCTGATACCATGTCGAAAACTAGGGATTGGAAAATTATCTGTGTATTTCCGTATATTGAATAATTACATGGCTAAGTATTTATAGAGTTTACATAGAGAGAAAATAAGAAAGAATATCTACCACAATCCCGGAAAATCAGGAATTGCTAAAACTAATTTTCCTAATTGATTTCCTGCCTAAAATACCTCTCGACAATACTAGCTGTGCTGTTTACAATTTTGACCAATATGCTTTCCAGTTTTTCCGGTTTTATTCAGTCACAAAACTGCTGAAATTTTATACACACAACTAGACATCATTGACAAAGGAGATGCTATTAATCATTGTACATTCTTTTCGAAAGCCAAGACCCTTGCCATTTTCTCACAAAGGGAAAATTTAGATGAAATACGGACATGAGATTTAAAGTCATTTCCCCATTTTCTCTTCCTAACTTTCAGCTTACTTAAAAATATATACAGTGGCACCAACTAGTTGCTTAGTTTTTCATCCTTGGTCACCATATCTCGTCTAGTGACATTCTCTAGCCTTTCAATAAAGTTAAACTTAATGAACTTAATATTGCATGCAAATTATATATAAATGCCAACTCGACCAAACCATTACTCAGATGAAATCAATAGTGATTATAAATTAATAATAAGGATAACTTTGGCTCTTTAAACTCAAAGAAGGTTATGCATGCCCATTAAATATATAAGATGATGAAAATATCAAATCCTTATACCACAAAAAATAAAAATCACGGAAACATACCCAATCACTATCTGGCCCAGAACCAGGCACCAACACGTTAATCTCACTTGACTTAGCAGTTGTTATTGATGCCTCAAGAGAGTCTTTGCTTAAATATAATTGGCAGCCCGCCGTATTATCAACCGAAATTGTTGGAGCTGAACCCTAAAAACCACAAAACAGATTATTGCATATAATAGAAATACATGTCAATCCATTAAACTCTTTTTTTTTAGTCTCCAATCCATTTTTTTTTTTTTTTTTTAGTCTCCAATCCATTTTTTTTTTTTTTTTGAAGTCTCCAATCCATTAAACTTGGTAAATTATGGAAGATTTGAATTGGTAAATTATGGAAGATTTGAATTGGTAAATAGAATCATGAAGCACATTCATGGGAAAAACAGATACCTGGCATTGCACCTCAACCCCATTGCAATTTACAATCTCAAAAGCAGCCACAACATCCTGTATATACAAGTGAAGAACCTTGATGAACCTCGAAAATCAAACACCTGTTGCTTGAACTAATTACAACATACTCACCGTAAATACAACTCCCATCTTGGTACACTTATCAACAGTAATGTTATTGACTTTCCCTGCACATTGTTAGATAATGATAATTAACATGGCTATTTATAAAGTACCTACTGCACATGCATGCACGCTATGCGCTATAACTTTAATTTATTAACTAAAAGGAAATACACTTTTGAAAAACAAGAGTTACCTTGAACCTGCAAAACAGACTCTTTGCATCCAAATATATAGACAGATTGTTTTGCATCACAGTCATCAATCACCAAGTTTTTCCTTCCAATTTGATTCTCAACAACCCACCTGCAAAGAGGTGCATGAAGAGACCATTTCAATTGCATATCACATACTGGCATAACGGCATTATGTCATTGACTCATTATCCCTATACAAATCTAAACATAACATAGAAATGATGATACTCACTTACGGCCCATTTGAAGCTCCAGTTTTGGAGGACCTGCCTTGGAAAAGGAGGGTGAACTGGTACGAGTTTCCTTTTCACTGGCACCAACAAAACTAGTTCTATCGGTGCGATTCTTTGTCTTCATATCATCCGTAACCTTTCTTAAACCTAGGAAGAAAGGAAAAATAAATAGCAATCAGGCCTATATGCTTCTACAGCAAACAAATAAACAAATCCACAAGCAAAAAACGATTCACAAGAAGGAAACCTACCAGCAGCCACAGGCTTCCCAGAATTAATTTCTTGGAAAACAGCAGACATCCCCTGTTTGGGACCTGATGACGATGCTTGGGAAGATTCAGAAGCGAAAAGAGAAGCTGGTGGAGGAGGTGGAGGGGCAGGGGCTTTTGGTGTCGGAGCTTTTGTTGGAGCAGCAGTGACTGCTTTACCAGTGGCACTCCAAACTGGACCCAAGGGATAGTGACTCTTAACATAGTCTCTCAGACCAGGCAAATAAAGCTCCTTCAGGGCTTTGGCCCACTCTACATGGTTTGGGTCTTTGCTTTTGTACTGTACCAGAATCTGAGTTTATAAATGCCAAGTGTCAGAACCTACCCCAAAATCATTGTTCTTGATAAATCACTAAATATGCAATAGAGATTCTATGTGCAGGAACTACTAGAAATTGCTTGTGCCTTTCCCTATTCCTTGAAAGATCAGGAGGCTCTTTTTCTATTCACAGTCTGTCAGGCATTAAAACAGATCAACTTGAGGCATAGTTTCAGCTCAGTCAAGAAAAATATGTGAAAAAACTAACAAGGATGCATGGAAAAAAGAATCATTTGTGTCTTTGATGCTGAACAGAAGATACCTTTTGAGGCATAGGAAAACCTTGTGAAGGAAATAGTCTCAAATTTAGACGACTCTTCAAATGGACAGAAAACTCATCTTTTAAATTGGTCTCAGATTTTGTATGCACACTATCTATTGATTGTTGTACAGAGTCTACATGGGGGAAAGCATAAGAGTGGCATTTCTAATGAAATCTTCCCACTGATTAAAAATACATAATAAATAAAAATCACTATTATCAGCGACCCTGATTGTATGCTGCAAGGAAATAAAGTGTGCAGCTAACCAGCATGTAATTTTTGAACCATGCATTAGCAAATATTGAAACATTAGCTTCAGAGTAATTGAACATATCAGATCATCCTACAAGTTTCCACATCTTGCTTTCCTTTGCAGCGAAAGAATATTCACAAACAAAACATATAGCTTCTTATGGCATTAGCAGCTTAAGAGTACCTTGTTGTTGTAAAATTCAGCCATCTGCCAACTCTCTTCCACATGTGCAATAGGCATACTCATTCCTTCAAAAGGGGAACACATATTAGAGAAATTGAATCATCCATTCTCTTTTAATTGTTCCCTCTCTCAAGATAGAAAAGCGCCTATACATTTTGCTCATTGCTTACCACAATCTTTTCCCGTATACGCAATCCATGCTAAAGCTGAAAGACTATCAGCTGCAGCCTTCAAGTGGTTAAAGATATCAGATCGCCTTCCTTCTGTCAATGCATTTGCTTTCGTGATTACTTCATTCAACGGCTTGAGAAATTCGGCCAGTCCTGCAAGGTCTGGTTTCTGCACAATAGCAGCAAAACTAATTTAACATCGATATAATCCATTACCAAAAAACGACACCATATCCCAATAAATCTAAGCAGCTAATACCCCATACCAGAACCTCTCCTTTCTCCTACTTGAAATCTCATTTCCATTTTTCTTAAATAAATCTTGTTAATTATCTCAAAATTAGCAGTATCAAACACACACAGATGAGTTTTCAATGGACATTTCACATCAAATTTTTATATTTGATGATCCAATCTCACCGGTTGCCACAAGTTATTCACATACATATAAATATATATATATATATATGGTAGGGAAACCGGTCATATTTATGAATTCATTGATCAAACATCCTTTTAAGTATTCGATATTAAAACCAAACAAATTCTAATAATAATTCTACCATTTCCAAGGCTAACCAAAAAAAAAATACAAAATTGGGCCACATTACCACCAAATAACCAACAATTTCATCCAATACCTCCAAATCAGAACTTCAATTCACAACCTTTCAACGAAAAGGAAACCCTAAAACAGAAAAGCGTTTGGAATCACCAACCAACCTGTGTTTGCTTAACCTTGACGAGAAGCTCCCTGAGAACAGCGAAAGCATCCTGGAGAATCTTGGTGACCTCAGAAACTTGTCCCCCAATCTTCTCCGCCGCAGCGGAAACCCTAGACAAGTACTGCCCCGTCAGATCGTCGAAGGCCAGAATCGAGTGATCCACCGGCGCGGCATTATCACCGCCGCTCTCCGACGAACCTCCGGCCCTGAAGCCTCCCGCCGAGAGCGCCTCCAAGCGCGCCACCGCCGATTCCAATCTCTGTATCAGCTTTTCCTCCATTGCTCAAAACTCAATCTCAGATCTGATAGCCAGTGGCTGTTGGTTAATTATCTGCGAGCCTTTTTCTCTTGGCTTTGTTTATTTTTTTTTTATTTTTTTTTTTATTTTTGACGCCGAAAGGAGAAAATGGAATTTTGATTTGGCGGGTCTAGAATGGATGGATCTGATCTGATGAAGATTTGCCTTTACGCGGGTGTTCTGACGGAGTGTTTTTAATCAAGTTTCTTGACACGTGGCATGAGGAGAAGGAATCTTGGTGCTGTTTATCTGCGCTGCGGAGCACCTGTAAAAAGAAAAAAGAAATGCGAAGTTATGGACAATGAGTAGGAGTGGAACCCGAGATAATGGGATATATGATTGTGTGTGGTCGAGTACGTAGGCATAATCGTGCAACCTAAGCGATTGATGCTTTTAATTGTTCTTTCTTTTTTCCTCTGTCATTAATACAACTGCAATTTCTGGTCGAGCTAAACAGACCGGATCGAAGCTTGTTATTGTTACTTCGGGTTCAGTCTATTTAAGTTTTTAAATTGTATAATTTTAATAAATACTTATTAAAAGTGTATAAATTATAATTTTTATCATTTATTTTTAATTTATAACTGTTTTAATTAAATAATTATAATAATAAAAAGATATTTATTAAGAATAAAAAATAAAGATTCAAATTCATATATTTTGAAAAATATACTCTGAAAAATAAATTCTCAATTTTTTCTTCTAATGGGACCTAAAAGTTGGGCTGAGATTTTGAGATCGATAGCTTTTTTGGGGTCAGGTTTGGCCCATTTTGGGGGACCAAATGTTTTTTTAAAATTTTTTTAGAAAAAAAATTGATGAGCTCACTCTTAAATGTATTATTTAAAATTTATACTATTTATACTTGATTAATACATTTTAAACTAATATAATTTTTTAATTAAAAGATATTAATCACTAATAAAAGGTGAAAATCTAATACTCATCTGATCTAAGAAGACATTCGTCTCCTTTTCTAAAAAAATATCTTACAAAAGTTCAGAACAGTTCAGGTCAGCATAGACCCGCTTTCTTTTTCGGGTCGGCCCAATCTCTAGTTTGGAAAATCATCGCCTTCTTTTTCATTATTGTCTTAGAGTTATATCATCATAATCCACCTCCAACCCGTGTTATCCAAGCACACTAACCTAAAGGGCACTTTAGCAAAAATAAAAAAAAATAAAAAAAAAGGTGATGGTATAGCAATTTATGTAATACGTTTCGTCCAGGACAGAATGTATCATCCAACGAAATTTTTTTTTAATATGTTTTGTATGGTTGTAGTAACGTGCTTAAGAATGTACAAAGAGAGTCGATCTTTAATAATTGATATGGTGTTTAAAGGTTATTATTGAGAACAATTAGATATGCTAAATGCTTTAGTTTAATGGGAGAAAGAAAGAAATAGACAAAAATTTGAGATGAATTAAAATTAATAAATTAATAGTTTACATAAGTTAATAAATAGGTCAAATTATTATTTTTGTCCATAACTTGTCTGATTATAAACCATAACTTGACAAGTTATTGTCTATAATTTACGGTTTTTATCCATAACTTGTCTGGCTATGAATCATAACTTGACGAGTTTGTCCATAACTTATTTAGTTATGAACCATAACTTGACAAGTTATGGCCTATTAATTTTTATAACTAAAAATTGACCTATATACTTTTTTAAGCTTTTCATATTAGCCTATTTCTTACTATTTCTATTAAAATGATATCACTCATCAGACAGCCCGTAAAAAATAAAATAATTTTAACTGTATATCGGTTTTGAATATAATAGAAAGTTATCAGTTATGAATAGAATTGAAGTTATTTAGCATTTTCCAATCATTTTGTGTGAATTTTCAATTGATGACCTTTTTAGTGTTTTTCCAACAAAATAATGGCGGCCTTTCGTCCAATAAAGAGTCAGTTTTTTTTTTCTATGATTAAAATAATTAATCAATTTTCACCTCACTTATTCTCAAAAAAAAAAAAAAAAAAATCACTTCAGAAGTCACAATAACTTGTATTATGTTTTTTTTTTAATCTTTTGAGTATTATGTATAACGCAACATTATGTGTCAGTACTTTTTTTTGCTAATGATTTTATGTGTCAATACTTAAGTTTCGTTCATTTCATCGATTCGAGTTTTGTTATAGTAAAAATCTCTCAGAAATAATCACATTTAACTTTTTGTTACAGTAAAAAATTTACATAAAGTCACATCTTAACTCGAATTTAAAACTTAAATCAGCGAAGTAAACGGGTTTTTAATAGACTAATCAAGGCCACAAACATAGTTGAAAGCAATAAATGCTGTTTGCTTGCAATGTGGGTGACAGACGCAAGAAGCTGCAATCTTCATGTCTAGGTAAGGTAGGTGAAGGTAACTTTTGAATTTAGGAAAGAGTTTTTCCCTACGGTAAACTGTTATACTCGAGCACACTTTGTGACCGTTAAAACCATAAGCAAACTAAAACAAAATCGCTTACAATACACTCATTGCTCCAAAAGTAGATAGCAAAACCATATTTTTCTTTTATTACGAAAAGACAATAAATTACCTCAAAAGGGTTTACACCACTTTTGAAGACATAGAATTGTCGTTTCACAATCCTGATGCACAACCAAACAAGTGAGACTTGCACAATCCATAATGATGTGTCTTTAACTGTGAGATGGGTGGCTCGTAACAATAACAATAATAACAAGTCTTAATCCTAACTTAATTAGAGTCGGCTATATGGATTTCACTTTTTCACATGACTCTGTTCGAAATTATACTTTCCTGAAGGCCTAGATCTAGAATGTCTTTCTTAACGACTTCGGTCCACGTAATTCTTGGTCTACCCCTCCCTCTCCTAGTATTAGGTATAAGAATGTCCTCCCAAGCATGAACTGGTGCTTCTAGCGGTCTACGTTGAACATGTTCGAACCATCTCAAGCGGCATTCGCGCACCTTATCTTCTATTGGTGTTACACCTACTTTACTACGAATAACTTCATTCCTTATGCGGTCCATTCTCGTATGGCCACTCATCACATACACATTTTTGCCACACTCATCTTAGATATATGTTGTCTCTTAATGGCCCAACATTCACTATCATATAACATAGCTTGACGGATTACAGTCCTATAGAACTTTCCTTTCAACTTAATAGGCATCTTGTCGTCACATAAAACTCCTGTAGCATTCTTCCACTTAACCCACCATGCCTTAATCCTATATTGAATATCCTCTTCTATATCTCATTTGTGCTGCACTATAGACCCAAGGTACCTAAATTTCCTAGAAGCCCCAATCTCCACATCATCTATAGAAATTACTTGAGTTACTAAATCTATAATGCATGTATTCAGTTTTCGTCATACTTAACTTAAATCCTTTCATCTCGAGAGTCTATCTCCACAGTTCTAACTTACAGTTAACTCATTCCCTATGTTCATCAACTAAAACTATATCATCCGCAAAAAGCATACACCAAGGAACTCTATCTTGGATTTCTCTTATCAGCTCATCCATCACGATGGTGAAAAGATAAGGACTAAGAGCAGATCCTTGATGAAGGCTGATCCGGATGGGGAACTCTGTCGTGTAGCCTCCAGCAGTTCTCACACTCGTGACCACCCCATTGTACATGTCCTTAATTACCTTAATATACCTCACATGCACTCCTCTCTTTTCTAGCACCCACCATAAAACTTCCCTCGGCACCCTATCATATGCCTTTTCTAAATCTATAAAGACCATATGTAGGTCCGTCTTGGCTTCTCTGTACCTTTCCATCAGCATCCTAAGAAGAAAAATGGCTTCCGTGGTTGATCTGCCTGGCATGAAGCCAAATTGGTTACGTGAGATGGTAGTTGTGGTCCTTAATCTCCTTTCGATAACTCTCTTCCAAAGTTTCATAGTGTGACTTATTAACTGTATGTCCCTATAATTGTTACAATTCATCACATCTTCTTTATTCTTGAAGATGGGTGGCTCGTAACAGATTGCATTAAAATGAGAACACCACTTTCCGCTACCAAAAATCAACACGTATGAGTCTAAATATAGTATAATGAAAAAGAAAAAAGGGGAACTTTTAATTGGTATTTTGCATCAGGGGCTTGTACAATTCCCATACTAAAAATTTGAAGTCATATTTACAAGGATCATCTATATATAAGATGCGGCAATATATCAACAAAAATATAGGGGGTGACGAATGTAAAACATGTATGCATTGTGCAATATTCAACGCTTGCAACTGTGAAGAATTATGTTACAGAAACGACCTCAGGAACTATCCCTTGTCCTGCAAAAATATAGGGGGTGACGAATGTAAAACATGTATGCATTGTGCAATATTCAACGCTTGCAACTGTGAAGAATTATGTTACAGAAACGACCTCAGGAACTATCCCTTGTCCTGCAAAAAATATAATGATCATCTCCATCTTGATCTCTCTGTACCAGTATCGCCTATCTCAGAACGCTCGGGTAGATATGGAGCTTTATGGGATGTAGGTCCATGGGGTGGGAGAGGATCCTTCTCCTTAGCTGATCGCGGCTCCTGTGGATCATCAAACAGATAATTAGGTAGCTGAAACCAAAGAACAGAATACTTGCTACTTGCTACAAAAACAGGCAACTAGTGGAAGTATCAACATCACAACTAACTAGCACTTTACCATACATTTGTAATACTATTGCAGAGTAATAATGTATGCAAATTGTGAGCGTTTTCTGAAACTTAAATAGTTAGTTAATCGTTAGTACATGGCATATCCCAACTACCAAGAACTACCAGTTTGGTTTTCTTGCAATAATTTCAAGTGATGTCAACATGGTATCTGAAGCCAACTGGTATATCTCCCTCAATAAAGATTATTGCGATCAAATCATGAGAATGGTGCCTCAAGAAAAAGAAGGGACACCAAACAAAACAACATCACAAATGCTCACCGTACGGAAAGGGAAGTCATCTCCCTCAAGCATATGAACAATTTGACCCATTTTTGGTCGTTTACTGACATCTAAATCTATACAGCGCAGACAAACCAGCAATGCACGCTTCATATTTCTTGGAGGGGGCTGAGCTTCAATCAAAGGGTCAACAACCTCATCACCACGACGGTTTGCAACCATTCCTTTAAACCAATCAACCAAGTTCATCTGAAATTCATCAATCAAACAGTGATGAGTGAATGCAATGTAATGCATGATGGAAATGCGAAGGGAAAACTTTATTTCACCTCTGCAGGTGGTCTGGAATAATCAATTGGACTTCTTCCTGTAATTATCTCCATGAGAAGAACTCCAAAACTATATACGTCACTTCCCTCGTTAAGCATACCTGTGCTTGCATATTCTGGGGAGACGTATCTGCAGAATATGGTATTAACAATTTAACAATACAGCATAAAGTCAGATATATGTAAATCTGATAAACTTTAAACTTATCCAAATTTGTTTCAGCTGTTTGAGGATTAACAAACCCAAATGTTCCCATTACACGTGTAGTCACATAGCTTGACTCGGGCCCCAATAGCTTCGCCAATCCAAAATCTGATACTTTTGCATTCCACATTCTATCCAGAAGAATATTACTTGATTTAACATCCCTGTGCACCACTTTGGGTTCCAAGCCTTCATGCAAATAGGCCAGCCTGTACAGTACCAATAACCATAAGCCAGTGAATGAAAAACTAAACCACTAAAGGAATCAGTGCAAAAGCTGACAAACTTTCATTTAATATGATTTGTTAGTTTGAATGTTCCATTGCTTGTCTAAGTAATTCTTTATAGCCATGACGTTTTTGAGAACACTGGTGTTTAGCTTTGCTTTGACCAGCTATGCATAAGAAAGATGAAATAAACCCCACGAAATGAACAAGGAGAAGAATAGATTTTATCATACCCTTTTGCAGTTCCAATGGCTATCTTCATTCGAATATCCCATGTCAAGGGGCTAACAGGCCCAACGTCACCATGCAACCACTGCTCCAAGTTACCATTGTCAATATACTCGTAGACAAGCATCCTGAATAAATATACGAAATACAACAGAATCCCACAAACATATTACAAAAGACGAGCAGTGAAAATATTTATTATCACAAATATATGATAAATATATATAATGCTGGAGTTACCTTTGAATATATGATAAATATATATAATGCTGGAGTTACCTTTGAGGACCTTCTGCACAACAACCAACTAAACCCACTAAATTCTTGTGCCTTACTTTCCCAATGGCTTCAACTTCTACCTTGAACTCCTTCTCGGCCTGACCCCTACACAATTAAGATCAGTACATTGAGCAAAAATAAAGTTAAATAAAAGATGATCACAACAAACGGATCTTAAACGCTTAACCAACGGCATTGGTTAAATAAAATATAAAAGTATAAGTTGAAAGAAAAAGAAAAAATTATTTATATGTGTATATATATATATATATGTATATATATTGGTGGGAACATCTCAGACATCGAAAAAGCTTGCATGTTTCATTTAACTAATCTTTATGGGCCAACCAACATTCATCTTTATTTGTTCCTTTTATTTTCTTTAAAAGAATTACTATATAAATTCTTAATCTGCAGATAATAATTCATCTTTATTTGTTCCTTTTATTTTCTTTAAAAGAATTATTATATAAATTCTTAATCTGCAGATAATAACAAAAGCTAACTAATAATTTGGCAAACAGGAAGTGAATGAATAAAATAAAGATGGAAACAATGATGGCAAAAAATAAAGAGGAAAAAAGAGGAGTGAATAAAGCAGAAAGTGACCATTTTCTTTTCTCAATCAGGCCGCGAGGACCGCAACAAAGACAATCTCTTTCTTACCCAGAAACTTAAAAAGAGAAAAAGCAAATTGAAAACGATGAAATTCTTCCCAATAATAAATAATAATAATAATAACATGACCGACACAGACATTCCAGATCCAAGTCTTACAGACAACAAACGTCCTTAATTAACGAGCTACTACAGAGCAAAACAGTTAAAAATATGCTAAATCAATCATTATCCGCAGGAACAAATTATCATCTAGCGAACAAATAGACAAGAATTTCTGTTATTTTTTTCCTCTTTTTCCTGGTCAACCAAATGCTCTATCTCTTAGACGTAAAAATATGCATAGTTTCTTCCGTTAATATATTTTATATGAATAGAAAAGATTAATGCAGAAGCAAAAACACAGCAAATTCAAAGGCTTGAGATTTGGAATTTCTGAATTTCACATACTTGTTGTTAAGAAGATTCTTCACGGCCACCACCGAACCGTCCTGCAAAACTCCTCTGTATACAATCCCGTACCCTCCTTCTCCGATCACATTCTCGCTGGAGAATCCACATGTCGCAATCTCGAGCTCCTTCAAGCCGTACCACCGTCCCCACCCGATGTTCTGCGTCTCCGCCGACGCGTCGCTCCGGCTGCCGCCGGAAGCGTCGCTCTCCTCGCTCCTTTTCCCTCTCTCGATCACGCCAATCCTGATCTCTTCTCTACCACCGCCAGCGCCGCCTTCGATGTCCTTCTCTAAATTCAAAACGTTTCCGATTTTGACCACCGATTTCTCGGTGCGATCCGGGCCTTGAGCCTTCTTGATCTCCACGATCTCCTTCGAGACCAGTGGGATTGATCCGGAGCTGTGCTTGACTCGCATTTTGCGCTTTCGCGAGGTTCGATTGGAGCGAATGCAGAGGAAGATCAGGAGAAAAAACGAGAGCAAGCACAGAAGGAGAATCGCGATGACTACGTAGAGTCTTAAACCCAGAAAGGGCGTTCTGGAGGAGAGAGTGTGGGAGAGGGAGTTTCTGGAAGCTGCGTCGCCGGAAACCGACATTGTTTCCGGCGAGGTGAGGATGATAATTTTCTCGAGAAAGTGAGAGAGAAAATGCGTTAGTGAGAGAGACGTTGGGGGAGTTTGCAGGCTGATGGGAGCATTAGGACAGACAGTGGAGGAATTTGCATAGAGAGAGACAGTAGAGAGAGAGACGGTTTCAACGGATAGAAGAAGAGAGAGTGAAGAAAAAAGCAAAAGGTAGGCATTGAGACTTTGGGGTTTGTAATTATTGGGGTTCGTTCTGCGAGATTATTACGGAAATGCCACTACATATGTCTGCTACAGTCTAGCTGGTAGGACCGTATGACCGTTTTGTTTACTCCGTGGATGACGGTGCTTTTTTATTTTATTTATTTTTTCTCTTTGTTCTTTTTTTCCTTGTCTTTTCCTTACTCGAAAATTGACGTAGACAGATTAATTAGGAGAATTCTTCAACTAAATATTAGGTTTTTTTTATTTTTTTTTTCGCTGTAAACTGCTAAATATTAGGCTTGAGCCCTAAGGTTAGTTTTTTTTTTTTTTTTACCCTAAGGTTGGTTCTATTCTTTTCCCATTACTAGACAGATTAATTAGGAGAATTCTTCAACTAAATATTAGGTTTTTTTTTTTTTTTTTTCGCTGTAAACTGCTAAATATTAGGCTTGAGCCCTAAGGTTAGTTTTTTTTTTTTTTTTACCCTAAGGTTGGTTCTATTCTTTTCCCATTACTAGTTTAATTACGTGAGAGCATGTATAAAGTTGTAATTAAAGTTTTTATAACATAGAATACAAATAACAAAAATGTAAAAAAAAAGTTTTTCTAAGAAATTTTTAAAAAGTATATAAATAGTAGTTCAAGTGAAAAACTTATACAATTAAATTGATAAAACATTCTATATAAGATAACAAAAAAAAAAAACACAAATAAGAAGATTATTCTTATGAGAAAGTTTAGATTTGAGGTTTAAAATATTTAAAAGAAAGATAGAGAGGAACAAAAAGAACAATTATGAGAATATTAGTGTAAGTGACTATAGTAGACAAATGGTGTAAAAAAGAAAGAAATGAAAAAAAGGTAAAACTGAAAAAGAAAAAAGATAAAACCCCATTCATAAGAGATATTCATGGACAAATTAAGTTAAAAAAGAATGAAAGAAGAAGTTAAAATAAAAAGAAACAAAATAAAAGATAAGAATGAAGTTAGAAAGAGATGAAAAAGATTAAAAAAATGAGGGGGACAAAGTGAATGGAAGTAAGAAAAAAAATGAGGGGCCTCACATGCCATTATTGTGTTAGATTTATTTTGAAAATGGATTGTTTATTAATTAAGGAGATAAAATTGTATATTTCATTACTGAGTAAAATTTTGGTTTCGTTTTTTTGGTTAAAATAAACCCAAAAATATAGAGAAACATACCCACACATAAACATTTGACCATGGAAGGAAGGAAAGAAATTAACTGCAATATTAGTCATAATTAATAAAAGTTAAAGAGATTATTATAGTGAGAAAGTTGAGATTGGAGATTTAAAAAATTTATGAGAAAGAGGATAGAATTCAAACGGAGAGAAAATAAATGAAGAACAGAATTAGAATTGTTAGGAAAATATTGGAGGTAAAAAATTATGATAGACACATAAAGCCAAAAAGAAGAAAAGAAAAAAAAAATAGGTAAAGCACCTGCGTAAATATAATGGTAGAAAAATAGAGTTAAAAAAAAGATAAAAAGATAAAGCACAAAATCGAAGTTATAAAAATTAAGGAGTTGTTTGGTTGGGGGATTCGTACCCCGATTTGAATCATGGTTCGTACAGTATTTTTTCTCATAAAAAATACACGTAAATCAAAAATAATTCTAATATTATGATTCTAATCTATGAACTAAACGTCTCCTAAAATTCAAGTAGTGTAGTACAAGACTAGGGTAAACAAATAGAGTGAAAAAAAAAAAACAAAAGAAAAAAAGGCAAAAATAAAAATTTATGCATACATACATATATATAGACATCAAAAGCATGCTAAAAAGAAAGAAACGAAAAGGTAGTGTGAAAAAAAAAAAAAAAAAAAAAAAAAAAAAAAAGGGGGGAAAAAAAAAAAAAAAAAAAAAAAAAAAAAAAAGTGGGCAAGCACCAAAACGGTGCGCATATGACGACTATGGAGTGAATGGTGGAACTTTTTCCGCTCTTTTATTATAGTTAGGATTAGGATTCTCTTCTTATTTTCATCTCAAAATTTTGATAATTCTTTCCGCCAGAAGTAGATTCTTAAGATCTCTCTTTTCTTTTATTTAATTCTATTTTTTAATTTCATAGGTTTAATATTTTCTTCATAAATTCTAAAAAAATTTATCCACTTTAAATTCATTCTATAGTAGTGATAAATTTAGTCAACTCAGATATTAATTTAAGGGTAACTTGTTTAGGTTTATTACTTTTATGTTAGATATGTAGTTTTTTGAGTATAATTAGATCAATAAGATTTTAAACGGTCAGAGACATCACCAATTTCATCTCGTATTAATTAAAAAATTCTCTATTAAAATCAGACAGTATTTTGAAAATATCATAAAATTTATTTTCTATTAAGATCGAACTTACCTAATTTGTGTAGAGACGTGTGTGCCGGTTAAAAAGAGTGTATAACAAAATTTTCTTTACTCTTTAATACAAACAATGGTTTTAATTTTTTGGTTATTACAATGAATCGTTTCTGACGACATCGATCTTATTTTTCTATAAGATTTGTAATTATAATATTTGTTTGAGTTGAATGAAATTTCAGCTCTTATTCAATTAAATAAAATGATAAGTATTAAAGAAATTGTACATCATTTAGATATAAATTATAAACTAAATATCTGGTTAATGATACAAATTATCATTGTTGATTTTTTTATTGGTACAAAACCTCCCAATTGGTGTTTCAGTTTCTGCAACGCTCACCGCTTTTTTTTAATCATTTTGTAGGGAAAAAAACAAATTAAAACTGAAAAATATGTGCAGGATATCCTTTTTTCACAATCTTAGCAAATGAGATAAAAAAAATCAATGCATTTCCAAATTCTTTTATAATAAATGATGTTTGATTCTATTAGTTAAGCCAGTAATATGGCGCCAACTACCAATTGGATCGTTAAAGCAAACAAGGATAATGTATCTGGGATTTACCTTTTTTCTTTTTTGGAATTTAATCTAGATCTACTTACTTGAGAAATGGACTTGGGACATAAATGTATAATGCATTGAATGATTGTATCATGATGTTTTCATTTCTATCTGCCATTTTAAGGATTAAAATTGGATTAGATAATTGACTAATTGAGCACTTGAAAACAACATTCATTGTCGTTTCTCTTTATAGGATTGCAAGTGTAAAAGCTTGATTATTTCTAATTCACTTCCAATACATGCCAAACACTTGGCCATTAAGGTAGTCTATAATGGACATGTCGTTATCATCTTAAAGCCGTTTCATTCCACCTAGAACTTCTTTACAAAAATAAAAATAAAAATCAATATTAAAAAAAAAAAAATCAAGATTCTAGCCTTTCTTCAATTGTCCCAATCTTGTAGGGTTTAAAGTGGACCCCACTTCCAATAACAATTGAAAGAAATTGTACAATTGCAGCACTAGCAATTGTTCGGAACTTAGCTAGTTAGAATTAAGTTTAACTTTGCTTGTTTTTAGCATATGGGCAAATATGTTGCGACTAGGACATTTCTCATGATATATGAAATTGGTTTGTTTGTGGTAAAGTATTGAATCATCACTAATCATCACTAAAGAATAGATTATCACCGATATTGTCATATGGTTGCAAAGTTAAAATTCTTGGTAATCATGCTCAAATGGGAAGAAAAAAATATATAAAACGTCATGTTTGGATGCTCATGATCACATATTGGTAACTTAGAGCATCTCTAACACAATGCTATAATTGATGTGTCAATTACAAATTTAACATTTGAGTGCAAAAAACACTCTCCAATGCAATACTATTTGTTATATCAAATTTTTCATATGCTATATTTTGTAGCAAATTTCTCACAAAGTATAGCATATGAAAAATTTAACATTTAACTGTTATTAGTTAAAATGTTTACTTTTCATGTAATCATTACATATTTTGTAATTTCTAATTATTGAAAAAAAACTACTATTAAAACTTTCAAAACTTAATGATTATGAAAAAAAGTAAATAAATAATTTTAAATAGAATTATGCATTAAAGTACAAATAAAAATAACATATTATATTACATTTTTTGATGTTAAATATAGTATTAATATTAACATTTGTATTAAAAATTGTCTTAATTTTACTTAATCAGTTAATCAGAGGGTGAGAGCGAAATAATAATATAATAATAATAATAATAAAAGTTTTACTTAATAAGGGGGAGGGGGAGCTTTTTTATCGTTTGATATGGTGGATTGGGCAAAGAAGGGGACTCTCAAAGGCGGTTTGGTTCAAGTATATCGGAACTTTCGAACCTCCCTGACTCATCAAATATGGTCTTCTCTGTCGATCTGAACTAAATTGCTAACTTCATTTCCGCAGCTCATTGGTTACAGTAATAACATGTTTAAAATATTTGAAGTAATATTTAACGGTAATAAATTATTTACTCCGGTGTCTAACAACCATAGTTGCTTATTCTAAGAGAACTAATGATATGTGTCAAATCCTATGTAATGATGAAACACAATTTTATCCAAATCGTTACCCAATATGTAATCACATAGAAACTAAAAAAAAAAAAAAAAAAAGACTTTTTATGGCAACCGATCTATCGGTATGTCAATTTTGATTATTGAATTTAGTTAAAATTGGATCAGATTAAAAAAATGCAATATAGACAATTTTCAATATAGATCCGATGATTGAAAAGTAAATAATTATTAATAATTTATTTTTTTAATCCTATTAGAGAAATTTAAAAAAAAATCAGAAGTAACATTACATTGGGCCATGGATGTTGGAAAAAAAGTGCCATTCATAATGCCAATAAGTTCCTTTTAAGTCGGATAAGTTTAGAGTGTGTTTGGTTGATGAATTCGTGATATGATTCGAATCATAGTTCGTAGTTCGTTATAGTATTTTTCTCATAAAAAATACACGTAAATAAAAAATGATTCTAAATTATGATTCTGAATCTATAAACCAAACGTTCACTAAAATTCTTGGATAAATTAAAGCATTAACAATTTGCAAGGAGACACATTGCGGTTGAATCACAAACTTTAACGTTGGCAAAAAAGTGAGAAACACGAAAAATTCCAACTAACAAATGCCAACGACTTATTGGAATAATATTGCTTTTAAAAAAAGGAATAATATTGCTTTAAAACAAACAAATGTTAAGCTGAAAAGACTCTGTCATACTAAAGGGAATAGTATCGACTAGTTACCGAACAACAAATGTAAAGGATTAGTCACTATATCCTAACAAATGCCAACGACTTATTGGGGAGTGGAAAGTAGTTAAAGCTAAGGTTTATCGAGCGAGCCATGAATTTTATCATTGGAGGTTAATAATTGAAACATAGTAACAATGAGATTGTAAGATCAAGTTTTTAATATTTAGTGAGGCTGTGACGGCTATGAGCTCATTAATATAATAAATTACATATTACTATATATGCTTCTTCTTTTTTTTGAAAAAAAAAAAAAAAAAAGAAAGATAAAAACTAAAGTCTCTTTTTGATCCCGTGTATGGGTTTATCTCGAAACCATAGACCAAAATTCTGTTGATTATCAATATGTATAACCATCTTTAATATGACAATATTGTAGGTCCACAAATTAGAAATTCATGATAAGATTTTCGAAAGATTATTAAGAGTAATATCACATTAAAATCATATAATTAGTGTCCAATAATATGGAGATATGATCAAATTAGAAAAAGAAAAGGCAACCATTAGAAAGCTCTCCTTGCCACCGACAGCATGTTTCTTTTCGTACAATGCTGTAGATTTCCCCATATGAAATTTGAGCATCAAGTCTATACTATATTATGCAAAACTTTGCGATTGCTATTTATTTCGTTTCCATTTCCATATCATCATTTATGTTGCCTTTAAATTGCAATGATCACTGAGTTGCACTTAGAACCTGAATTTGAGCGCCCGCGGATTGATCCTGTTGGTGAATTTGAGTATAGATGATGAAAAGAATGGAGAAACAAGAGAGGATTTGTGGCGTATATGAATACTTTCCTTTGAGATTTTATTTACCCTCACTTATCAAAGTTTGCTATTGAGTTTTATGGTAAATTACCCCCAAATTACCTGCAGCACTAATTGCTTCCTTGACAGCACCAAATGGTACTGTCAAACTCGCTGCAACGCATGTTTAATGCGATGCAGCGCTTCCTTACCATTTTTCTTATGTTTTAGGCCAAAAATTATATGATCTTGTAATTGAGAGACCTATTACAATTTTTCTAACAGATCCCGTATTGCATCAACAACATAATAAAAAATGGAGTAATATTATAGAGCACCGTCGGTGCTCAGTACTAGTCACTAATAAAAGATGGGTTTCATGTTGCGAGACCTACAGATAAAACTCACATTCTATTAGATAGTAGTGTTTAACACTAATAGTACTCTTAAATATTATTTTTTTTTAAATATGGGTTGCACAATATACAGATGGTCTTTATTTTTTTATTAATTACGGTGTTTAATATATATAATATTCTTAAGTATTTTTCATAAATATATTTGTAGAAAATTGTCTTAAATTTAGTATTCGGATCAATCAAACACATGTAACATTTTTTTATATATGTAAAATATTGTTTGTACATGCGTATCACACTCAGTTTATTTTAGCGTAAAATTCAATAAATATAGTCTAACATTGAGTGTTGCAATATAGAAAAAATTACACGATGAATTTCGATCGCACATAATACGAAAAATACATTTACTAGACTTACCTATATTTGTGGTACATATACAGAGGGAGTATGTATATATGGGGAGAGTGGATGGCAACTTCTGTAGTTTTTCCATGAACTGAGGGTGATTGTTAATTATGGTCCGATCAACGGGGCCGTCAGCTGGGACCCAAGACTAACATTCATGATATTTTTTGTTACGTTGAGTAATTTTAACGTTTCATATCGGATGACTTCTCGAGGGAGCGTCATGACCCAAATTCCTTTGATGGGTTGCATTTAACGACACATTTCAATTTGAATTTTGCATTAAATGTCATGCATAGATATCATATTTTACTTTGCAAATTGGATTAAAACTTCCTGCTACATGGTTTTTGTCTTTTTTTTTCTTTCCCTCAACTCCGGCAACATGGTTAATATAGGCAGATAATCACATATATGTATATATGAAGTATATAAGTAGATTTACATAAATCTGCTTAGCAATACTTTCCAAAAATGTGACATAAACGCATTATGTAATTTTTTAAATTTTACTGAAAAAAAAAATCAAGTTTTATGACAAGCTTAGTGGTATACCACAAATGCCACCGAAAAAGAAAAAGGGACAAAAAGAAAAAAGCCATTGACATTTATTTTTATCCTATTTACCTATGTACACTACAAAACAAGACAAAACAAACAGAAAGAGATGAATTATTAGTTATCATGATTAGCAAGTTACAGTGGACAAGCAAACAACTTCCAACGCTAAATCTTTGTTTCAAGAACGTGCACTTTGCATCTAGTTGCCACTGTTTAAAAAAGTGTATGTGTTGTGTCACATGAAAAGTAGATTAAGATAAATGATTTATATGAATAAAAGATCGAAGATTTAATAGATTAATTTTTTGGGTTAAATTAGACTTTTGAAATGTGTTGGGTCAGTTTCACATGTGGTGTCTCTCCAATAGTGATATCAGAGCTGTGGTGAATATCTGAAAAAAAAAATCAAGTTGATGTTCGGAATAAAATTTGAGCACATTGAACGTTTTGACTAGAAGAGTAATTTCAGCATGTGGCAAAGTACGGTAAAAGATGTTCTGATTCAGTTGAGATTACTGAAAGCGCTACAAAAAAAGAAACCAGAAAATATGAAAGGTAAAGATTGGGAAGAATTGGAGGCGAGAGCGGTAAGCACAATTCGTTTAAGTTTAGCTCCTGAATTGAAATTTAGTGTTATGAATAAAGCATCTCCTTCTAAGTTATGGAAAAAATTTATATGTCAAAATCCTTAACAAATAGATTATATTTGAATAATCAACTATATGAGTTGAAGATAAATGAGGAAACTGATGTTAGGGATCATATAAATAATTTTAATAAGTGCATAATTCAATTGTTAAGTGTAGAGGTCAAAATTGATGAGGAAGATAAAAATGTACTTTTGTTGGCCTCCCTACCCAAATTATATGAGACTTTGGTGACTACACTTTTAGTTGGAAAGACTACGTTGACTGTGGATGAGATGTCGACTACTCTGTTAGAAACTGTAAATATGAAGAAAACGTCTAGTAGTACGTCTCATACTGAACAAGTTTTAATGACGAAATCAGATTCAACTAGGGGTAGGAGTAAGTCACGAGGGAGATATTATGATAAAAGATATGATCGTTCACAATCCCGATGAAGAAAGGATATTAAGTGCTACTATTATCATAAAAAGAGACATATTAGGAGAAACTGTGAAGAGCTGACGAAACATCTAGAAGAAAAAAGAAAGCAAAAGACCCAGGAGACTTCAGATTCTGTAAATGTTGTGGGCGACAGGTATGACAGTGAAGATGATGTGTATTCTGTAATTGCTGATGAAAATATTTTTTACTCTTGGTTCTTGAATTCTAAATGCTCGTTCCATATGTGTCCACATAAGGAGTGATTTGATTCTTATAAGTCCTGTGATGCCGGTACTTTATTGATGGCTGGTGATTCTAGTGCTAAAGTTGTTGGAATAGGTACTGTGAAGGTGAAGATGTTTGATGGAGTTGTGAGGAAATTGACAAACGTTAGACATGTTCCTCAACTAAGGAGAAATTTGATTTCTTTGGGGCTTTAGACACTTTGCGTTGTGAGTATTATGCGAATGGTGGTTTTATGTAAGTCAACAGATGTGATTTACTAGCCATGAAAGGTGATTTAGTAGCCATGAAAGGTGATTTAGTAGTCATGAAGTGTGAAAAAGTGAAAAACTTGTATAAGTTAATTGAGACTAATGTTGTAGGTAGAGCTATGAAGGTGCAGTCATGCCACAAAGAGTCTTCCTCTGTTGTGAAAGAAATTGCAGGAGTGAAAAAGGCAACAAGTTGATAATGGTTGAAGATGCTAAAAGAAAAATGGTGAAGACTTACGACAACAAAGATGTTTTGAAGAAAAAGAAGACAATTTCTCATGTCAAGTTTGATGAGAGTTTAAACTTGATACATGTTTACTCTTGTTGAAGCTTGCATCGTGATGGCCCCATCTATGAGGGTTGCGATGACAAGTGTCAAGATTGGATACCTAAAAGTTGAGAGAATTTAAGTCAAGGTGGAGATTGTTAGGTAAGTGCTTCAAATTAGTTTTAGGTAAGTTATTATTTTGTGTTTTTGAGTAAGTTACTATTTTATGGCCCATCAGGAGCCTATAAATAAGTGCTTTCTGTGGAGATAAAAAGTGGAGAAAGGGCGAGTGCCTCCATTTGAGAGAAAGAGAGAAGTTTGAGAAGAGAGATAGACAATGAGTGTAAGGGGTTTTGGGTAAAGAGAGAAAGATTGAGAAAATTATTGAGTGTGTAATTCTAATATTGTTAGTGATTGTTTTTCTCTCTTTTGGATGTAAATTTTTTTTCTAAACCACCAAAATCTTTATCTTCTTTATTTTTTTATTATTTCTGTTTCAGTATTTTTTTTCATTGTGTGAGTATAAAGGTGTGTTTTTAACTTTGGAAGCTTTTGAAACCATTTGATTGATTGATTTATTTATTTTGTGTTTTTTGTGGGTGTGGGCAGAGGCGGAGGAAGGTGGGGCTCAGGGGCAGCATTTTTGAGAAAATTTTTAAGTCCCTAGAGTTTTGTTTTTTTTCTTTTAAATACATAATTCTTTAATTCTTTTCATATGTGCCCCTCTTAATTTATTAAAATTCAAATATGTCTTTAGTAAATCTAATTTAATGTAGAGTTTATTATAGCAGAAGTGGTCTCAAACACGTCAGCTTTTTTTTTTAAAAATAAATGATCCATTAAAATAATTATTCTCAAACATATTCCTATTTAAGAATAGTTTTCACACAACCATCTCAATTCTTATCTCATAAATACTTTTTTTTTCTAATTTGTCCTTCTTGAACTAATATTTATTTCAAATGTGTCGCTACTTAAACTTATTTTTTTGCTGTAATTCTCAACTACTTCCTCGTATGTGCTTTCTAAATATTTTTATCTAATTTTCCCATTAAAAATCTTTATTATTTAAGTTTGTTCTTGTGTCTATATACATATTTTATTGAATCGAAAACACATTTTGATTGAGAATGTTCATTTCAGTCCATTGTATTAGAAAATTATTTCTAACTAAACACTTGAGAGAATGATAAATTAAAAAATTAAACTCTTCAATAAATATATATGTATATGCATAACACATACTTCTAACTAGTTAATACCATAAAGAATTGATATTTTGAGAATTTTTAATATTTTTCATGTTTTTAATTTATGCCTTTTTAAAATAAAATGTTGACTCGCCAAGTGCGAGGCTAAGGTAAAGCTAATATAAGGCGGTTTTACCTGGATTATGGAATGCTCCCACTTTTATCCTTTTTTCCCTCTCTTTACCCATACTGAAAATAGAAGTGCTCGCAATTAAAACAAATATATTGTAATTTTACACCCACTTAAAAATGTGAGCTCGAATATAACTCAATACATAGTAATTTTACCCACGTGTGTGTCATTTTTCATAGGTATTTTTTTTTAATACTTACTAGTGAGTGCGGCACGTGCCTTTGGCACTTGCTGATTAGTAACAATATTAATGTAAAAAATGATTATGTGAATATCAATTTTGAAAATGTTAGGAGGAAGAAAAAGGTTGAATTTTATAGATGTAAAATAACTGTTAGGTTTTATAACTTCTTACATCCAAGAAAAAAAAATTTTCTTACGGTTGATTTATTTTATGTTGTTTTTTGAACATGGGACTTTATCATTTTTTTAAAGAAAAATAAAATGCCAAAACTTGTTAAATATTTGTTAACATCTCAATTACATTATTCACTTTAAAATTAAAATATTTGAAGGAACTGATAATCATAGTTCTCAAAAGAATATAATAGTGGAACATTCTCTTTTCAATTGCTAGTTAGCTAAGGTGTTAAAAATAATTTGCTTAAAATAGAGATATTTAAGAAAAACAACTTAGTGGAACCATTCGATTCATTTAGTTTATTAATTTGTAATATCTTAATAATGATACTTATATATCTATATTTAATATGTCAGTCATACGGAATATAATTATTATTAACTAATTTTTGCAGTAATGCAGTAATTTATTATAAGAAGAAAAGCATATACAATTGTTCAGAGTGTTTTTTTTTTTCTTTTTTTATTGTACACTTTTATACAATTTATTATAAGTTGTTTCAGGAATAGATTGGTCATAGACAATTAGAAAGTTTCAAGATTAGAGACATGTTATGCCTGCTTTAGGATAAGTGAAAGATTGCGAGGAATGATATCTTAAAAGCATTAGATGTAATGAATGATATTATTATTTATATAATAAAAGAGAAATTTTATTATTTATGTGTATATATTAATGAATATTTTGTGAATATCATTAAAAATTTCATGATTATTTATGTCACCTTAAATATTATATATAAGAGTTATATACGAGAGGATAATATTTAAAGATAATAATTGAAACGTGGTCGTAGTGAATTTAATTAAAGTTTCAGAATCTTTAATTAAAACATTACTAATACATGTCACTCTCATTAAGAATGGAACGGTGTTATCCGAACTGTTAATATGAAGAAATATTGCATGAGTGTATTACACATAAGGTGACTATGTGGAACATGGACACAGATACAATTTAGATTTCTGGCATTTCCATTAAGTATAGAAATTCAAATTGAGTCATTAGCAGATTCTTAATTATGGATTTATGTCTTTTGACTTACTTAGTACGGATTCCTAGATTGCTAAATCTATTGCTTGTATTTTGGAGACATAATGAAGTGGGTAGCTGGGAATGCTGATATACGAGATGAAATCTATTCCTTCTTGCATAAAGAAGTAGATAAATAATTCCCTTAAGGGTTGATTCAGTACTTGGATTAGTAGGAATTTTGATTCATGAATTTGTTTTATGAATCACTATCTATTAGCTCAAAAATAAAGATATAATCAGAGAGATTAACAGATTTATCTGACTCTAATTATAAATTATTTATAGAGTACCATCTATATATAGTGACTATATTAAATATATTAAATAGAAACACTAGATTTAGACGATGACTAATGAGTACATGTAATATTCTTTAGAAAGAGAGGATTTATTTGTTATAAGACAATTCAAAGTTATTTTGCGCAAATCTATTTAGTTTGGCAAATAGAAGCTGCTCCACGTGGAGTACTTTAAATATTTCCAAGTACTCCAAGATGTAATAGTAAATTTTTCATGCATAAAATGTTTCTTATTTTTTTCTTTTTTTTTCAAAAGGTTTATTTTTAGGGGAAAAAATAAAGCTTCATCGATTACAAACAAAAGACAGTAAATAAAGGATGTTTTTGGAACATTTTCTGTTGACTCTCTTCCTAGTTCTGTGCTAGTTGTTGTACTGGATTGGAGTGCTGACTAGCCAGGCTTTTGTTGGTTTGTTTGGATTTTGGTTTATAAAAGTTGCTCATTATCAACTAGTAAGGAATAATTTGGTCCAATATATTTTTTTAAATTAAGCGGAACATGTATTTAGAAAAAGAGTAGAAAATTAAGAGTAGCGTGTCAATAGAACTATCATTTAATAAAAAATAAATAAAGAAAAAAAAGAGTAAGCCAAAGATCAGATGCAAAGAAATGCAAATGCTTGAAAATGTAAATAAGTCCCGAAAAAAAAATCTATTAAAAGAGAACATATAAGAAAAGTAAATTAAAATGATGAGTTTTTTTCAGGAAAATTATATATATACTAAAGAAAAACCCCATTGGCACTGTTCATCCTCTCACGGAACACTGTTCATTATACAGTATTTTTTCCCGATTTTGCCCTTTGCTTTTCTTCTTTCTTCTCTTTTCTAAAGGTGGGCATTTCTGTCTTTTCGGCACGTTGTTTTTCCCGATTTGCCATTTTCCTTTCTTCTTCGTTTCTTCCTTAGTGCGTGGGCACTTTTGTAATTTCGTCCTAAATTTATTTTCTTCTTTGCGGCCGCTTCTTTCATTTTGTCGTTTGTTTTTACTTATTCCTTGCTTCGGCTGCTTCTTATCTTCTAATCTTCCTCACTGTTGCTATTTCTTATTTGATCTTTCTTTGGTTGATGTTTACGGTGTAGATATTTTTAATTGTCTTTTACTCCTTCATTTCTCTTTCGATTAAGGAATTTGGGTGAGATTTTTACTGTTCTCGCGCATGTTTTCGTTGTTTCCATTGGAGATTTTGGTTAGGTTTTATATTTTGCTCTTTTGGTTCATCCTCTTCTTCATCTTTTTTTTTGTGTTCTCTGTTCGATTATTGTTACGGGTTTGGTGTAATACTTTTTTTTGGTTAAATAAATTAGTCTTCTTCGGCTATGTTTGTAAAAATTTATTTAGTATTTGGAAGTTTCGTTATAATTTTTTGAAATATGTACATGTTTGCTAATGATTGTTTGTTTTATTCGTGGCTGATTTGTATAGGCGGAGTGCTGATTTTTATAGGCGGAGTGCAGATTTTTTCATTCCTTTGCAGATTTTCATGTTCCTGAATTTTGGATCTGAGTTTTGGTTAGATTAATCTGCTTTGCATTTCTTTATATGCTTATTTGTGGTGTTGATTTGTAAGGTCTACGATATTAGTTTGTATTGTTAGATGGATGATTTGTTTTCTTCTTATTGTAGAAGCATTAAATGAATCCCTGATTTTGTTTTTCTGTGGTTTTATCCTTTGAAATATGCAGACAGTGTGGGAGGAAATTTTTTTTTTCATGTTAGATTTTTATTTTCTGAACCATGCAAAAGATTTTAAAAAAAAGACTGATAGATATTGATTTATTGGTAATAACTTATAATATTTAGGTTGTTGATTTGTATTCTTAGACTAATGATTTACGTCCTTCTTATAGCAGAGGCATTAAATGTATTGTGATTTTCTTATTCTTTCCTTATTCTGGAAGGAAAAAATTTAGCCTCAGTACTGTCCTTTCCTTTTTTTTCTTTTTTATTTTAGCGTCTTTTTTTGCTTCTAAGTTTTTTCATCGACTTTTGCATTACCAGGTGTCACCTTATTATTCATCATCATCTTCTTTTTATATGCGTAGAACATTAATGAGTTCCTAAGAGACCTTAACTGTTTCTATTGCACCTAACATCTTTGTCTTTATACTCTATTGTCCCTCATTTACTCCTTTACTATGCTTTTGCCTATTTACTGGCTTATTGCCTTTGCTCTTCCTCTTTCACTTCTCTTTGGTTGGCCGAGATTCGTTGTTTAATGCTCTGTTGATCATATTTCAGGTACTATTGCTAATTAATATGCATATGTTTCATTGATGCTGAGTATATTGGTTTATTACTGTGTTGTCACTTTCTGTTATTTATTTATAATGCTCAGAAAAGTCTCTTTTTATTGTTAATAAATGTTAGTGATTTCTGGTTGTTTTTTTCTGATTTTCACGAGCAAATAATGGTTATGTATTGGTTTGCTATTTACTTATGCCACATACGTATTTGTATCCAACATATGTATATATGATATCTTTTAACGTGTATATATTTTGTTGATGCTAATTATATTGATCTATTGTTCTATTTTTGTTTTGTGTCATTTTTTATAATACTTAGAAAAATCTCTTCTTATTGTTAATAAATGTTACTGATTCATCATTGTCTTTTTCTGATTTTCACCAGTATATAATTCATATGTACTGGTTTGTTATTCATTTATGTCATATGTCTATTTGTATCCAATATATACATATACATGTCATATCTTTTAATACCTATATGTTTTGTTGATGCTGATTATATTCATTTATTGTTGTATTGCTGCTCAGTACATTGATTTATTATTGTATTACAGGTTTATCTTATTTTCTATAATGCTTAGAAAAGCCTCTTCTTATTGTTAGTAGATGTTAGTAACTTATAGTTATATTTTTTTTTCACCAGTATATAATGCTAATGTATTTGTTTATTATTCATTTATATCATATGCATATTTGTATTCAATATATCTATATATGATATCTTTCATTCGTATTTTAACACATTTTCTTTTTTTGGCTGTTGTACTTCATTTTGGTTCATTTATTGCTCAGCCCTTTAAACTTTGTACTTTTCACCTACCTTTGGTTGCTTGGTGTTTTCTGCTCAAGGTAGTGTTTGTGGCGTTGCAAGTACGATTATTAACTATAACCTATGCTCCTTTAATCTCTTTGTTCATACTGAATCCTTTCACTATTTTTTTCTTTATGTTATATTCATAAATAGTAATGACATATGCCCTTTTTTTAGTACTTCTTTTATACACTTACCTATAAATGTAAAAACACACATATATTGTGGCAATGATGGTTATGGGTGATTTTAATGTGTTGAATTTTATATAATATGTCCAAGAGTTGCCGTCACTAACTTCATTCCATTTAAGCTGTGATGTTGTTTATTGATCCCTACAAAAACTATTTAGTCAACATCATTTACTACAAACTTGGCATCTTCTCTTTCTTTTTTTTCCATGAATTACAGACCCTTGATATTGTTGATTTACTGACATAACATTACCCATTGTCCAGTAAGTGCCTTTTTTCCCCGGTTTGTCTTTTGCTTTTCTTTTTTCTTTCTTTTTTTTTTTCCTTTCTTGAGTGTGAGCAATTTTATTATTTTGGTACTTCCTTTTTCTGAACTTATCTTTTTTCTCTCTTTTTTACTTTGTAAATACCCTTAGAGTGTCCTTTTGCTCCTCACTGATTTAACCATACTCTATTATACATTTCTACTGAAATTGAACTCTGATTTCATCAACTTCTATTATTGATTATCTTTCATTAAGTTATTTCTCTATTTATCATATAAACCTGATTTTCAGTGTACAAATAACGCTGGTTCTTTTGTTTTAGGTTTTGTTAGTATGTCCAGATTGCATATATGGTATCCGTAGCCCTGTTGACACTGTTCATCCTCTCACGTAACACTATTCATTGTACAGTAACTTTTTTCCCCAGTTTTGCCCTTTGATTTTCTTCTTTCTTCTTTATTCTGAATGTGGGCATTTATGTCTTTTCGGCACGTTGTTTTCCCATATTTGTCCTTTTCCTTTCTTCTTCGTTTCTTCCTTACTGCGTGCGCGCTTTTGTAATTTCCCTGGTTTAGAGTTTCATTGCTTTGCTTTCCTATTGTTTTGCTCTGTTTTCTTCTCTGCGGCCGCTTCTTTCATTTCGCCTTTTGCTTTTACTTACTCCTTGCTTTGGCTAGTTTGGGGTTTCTTTGCTTTCCTTCCCTATTGTTTTGCTCCGAAGCTTATTCCCCAAAATAATATTTCCTACTTTATTTCCTCTGGGTTTCTTTTCCTTATATTCCTTTCTGGGTTCTATTTTTGTTTTGTCCCCCCCCCCCCCCCCCCTTAATAACAAATTGCAAACTTCTCTTCCTATTTTATGTTGTAACAAGGCTCATCTATTCTGATCATGCTGCCTACATAAAATGTGGGTATTGACAGATTCTCTCATACCTTTACTTTGTCTACTCTTTCTTCCTTATTTACGTACAGTTATTGTGTTCATTCCTTCTTTTATGTTTTTACCGTTTCATTCCTTTCTTTTCTGTTGACCTGGTAGCTCTTGGGCAGATTTACATATCTTACACAGACCATTGGTTTTCTATCACATACGCATCAAAATTAGTATGGCAAATATGATATATGAGTAATTTTTGTGCCTTTATGTAGTTGTCACTAATTTATAGCCTGGTAGCCATAAAATGAATATAAAAATATAACTCAGTTAATTTGCCATACAATGATGACAACACTTAATATCTGAGCCACAAATACTATACAAAAATATTATACTATTTAGAATATCTTGATTTTTTTATTTGGTCCTCTTAATTAATCATTAATCGATTATGTGATATATATATATATATTTTCTATGATCAGGTATTATGACTGAATATATTTAACCCTTTGTTTGTAGATGACACAGGATGCTGAGCATAAAGAAATACAAATATAAATTTATGTGTTTATATATAATTTCCTTCCACATTTAATACATGCAGTACTTTTATTTTATTTATTTATTTTGTATAGTATATTTAGTCTTATTAATATTGTTGATTCATATTGTAATGCTAAGTATATTGATCTATTGTTCTATTCCTACTTTGTGTCATTTTTATAATACTTAGAAAAGTCTGCTCTTATTGTTAATAAATGTTACTTATTCATGGTTGTCTTTTTCTGATTTTCACCAGTATATAATTCTTATATATTGGTTTGTTACTCATTTATGTCATATGCCTATTTGTATCCAATATATACACATATATATGTCATATCTTTTAATACATATATGTTTATTGATGCTGACTATATTCATTTATTGTTGTGTTGCTGCTCAGTACATTGATTTGTTATTGTATTGAAGGTTTATCTTATTTTCTATAATGCTTAGAAAAGCCTCTTCTTATTGTTAGTAAATGTTAGTAACTTATAGTTGTGTTTTTTTTTCACCAGTATATAATGCTCATGTATTTTTTTATTATTCATTTATGTCATATACATATTTGTATCCAATATATCTATATATGATATCTTTCATTTGTGTTTTAACACATTTTCTTTTTTTGGTTGTTGTACTTCATTTTGTTTCATTTATTGCTCAGCCCTTTAAGCTTTATACATTTCACCTGCCTTTGGTTGCTTAGTGTTTTCTGCTTAAGGCAGTGTTTGTGGCGTTGCAAGTACGATTATTGACTATTACCTATGCTCATTTAATCTTTGTTGTTCATACTGCATCCTTTCACTACTTTTTTCCTTGTGTTATATTCATAAATAGTAATGACATATGCACTTTTTTTTATACACTTACCTATATATGTAAAAACATATATATAATAGGGCAATGATGGTTATGGGCGATTTTAATGTGTTGAATTTTATATAATCTATCCAAGAGTTGTTGTCACTAACTTCATTCCATTTAAGCTGTGATGTTATTCATTGATCCCTACTAAAACTATTTAGTCAACGTCATTTACTACAAACTTGGCATCTTCTCTTTCTTTTTTTCCATGAATTACAGACCTTTTAATATTGTTCATTTACTGACTAAACATTACCCATTGTCTAGTAAGTGTCTTTTTCCCGGGTTTGTCCTTTGCTTTTCTTTTTTTTCCTTTCCTGAGCATGGACAATTTTATTATTTTGGCCCTTGCTTTCTCTGAACTTCCCTTTTTCTTTCTTTTTACTTTCTAAATACCCTTAGATTGTCATTTTGCTCCTTACTGATTTAACCATACTGAATTATACATTTCTACTGAAATTGAACCCTGATTTCATCAACTTCTATTTATTATCTTTTATTAAGTTATTTCCCTATTTATCATATAAACCTAGTTTTCAGTGTACAAATGACGCTGGTCCTTTTGTTTCGGGTTTTCTTAGTATCTCCTAATTGTATATCTAGTGTCCTTGTCTTAATTACTTACTTTAAAACTTATTTCCCAAAATAATATTTCCTGCTTTATTTCCTATTGGTTTCTTTTCCTTATACTCCTTTATAGGTTCTATTTTTGTTTTCTTCCCCTCATTCTTTAATAACAAATTGCAAATTTCTCTTCTTATTTTATGTCGTAACAAGCCTGACCTAATCTGATCACGCTGGCCTACATAAAATGTGGGCATTGACAGATTCTTATGCCTTTACTTTGTCTACTCTTTCTTCCTTATTTACGTACAGTTGTTGTGTTCATTCCTTCTTTTACGTTCTTCCTGTTTCATTCCTTTTTTTTCTGTTGACTTGGTAGCTCTTGGGCAGATTTACATATCTTACACAAGCCATTGGTTTTCTATCACATACGCATCAGAATTTGTATGGCAAATATGATAACTGAGTAATTTTTGTGCCTTTATGTAGTTGCCGCTAATTTATAGCCAGGTAGCCATAAAATGGATATAAAAATATAACTCAATTAATTTACCATACAATACTGACAATACTTAATATCTGATATATAAAAGTATTATAACATTTAGAATTTCTTGATTTTTTTTTATTTGGTCCTGTTAATTATTTATTAATCTATTATGCGATTTATATATAGATATATATTTTTTATGATTAGATACTATGACAGGTTATATTTAACCCTTTGTTTGTAGATGATACACGATGCTGAGCATAAAGAAATACAAATATGAATTTATGTGTTTATATATAATTTCTTTCCACGTTTAATACATAAAGTACTTTTATTTTATTTATTTATTTTGTATATTATATTTAGTCTTATTAATATTGTTGAATCACATTATTGTACATACAAGATTATTATATATGTGTTGATATTAATTTATTTACAATAAATAACAACTCTGAATAGATTATCCCATATATCATTAATTGTAAAATCACATGAATTATTTATTGCCATTCTAACATATTGTCATTGTATAATGCAATAGTTAAACAACTCAATTATTTACTTTCTTCCCCATTTCTTTCAGTTACTTTAGATTTTTTTTATCCCACATCTGCTTATCATCAGAATTTTTAATCATTTTACTGATTACTTATATATTTATGAATCTATATTAATATAGTTTTCTAAAATAAAAAATTAATAAGACATTTATAAAATGTAGTCTTTATAATTTACCAAGTAATCCCATTATTACACTAAAACCTAATTAAATTATATAACAATAAATCTATAGGATATGATTTCAAATAAAAATTAAGTTGGATTTAATAAATTTCTAATACTTTTAATATAAAATAAAATATCACATTATAGGCTTATTTTATTAACTTAAGAGTGACATTTTTTTTTTAATTACTTAGATAATGTTATACTATTGTTAACAAATGAATAAGACGGGAATTAAAAAGAAATGATCACGATCAAATCAGCATGTGCATTGTGTAATCTTGAAAATGGATTGAGATTTTAATATCAATATTGATGAATGTTCGGATCAAATTAATGAAAGTGTTGATTCTAGATCAATAACAACATCTCGATCCAGATTTGATACAATGATGACATCCTTACAACACTCCGAGAATGCTCCATTGCATTCGCCAATATCACAAAATTGTAATGAAAAACGTAATTCCCTTATCTACAATATCTATTAGGCTTAGGTAATTACAATTCCCTCATAATATTAATTTTTTACATATTTTTTCTGTCATGGTTCTTAATTCCTTTTCATATGTGTCAACAATGCATACATCGATCTCGGAGACTATTGTTGCACCTATAAATATTGCGGTGCACTTTTTTAGTTTGATGAACAGACCAAAAATAGTAACCCTCCTAAATTTAACGTATGTTGTAAAAATGAAAAAATTACTCTGCCCTTCATTAAAAAACACCTCATGTACTAGACCAATTACTAAATTATTATGGGGGACCAGCAAGTACACATTTTCATAAATATATTTGAATATATAACTCTATGTTTGCATTTACATCCTTGGGAGCTAATATAGAAACAAATACAAGAACTCATGATGGTCCTTATATTTTCAAAATAAGTGGACAAATATATCATCTCATTGGATCTCTCTTACCAGTTAATAACAATCCTCTAAGATTTGTACAATTATATATATATGACACCGAAAATGAAGTTCAAAACCGAGTAACTTCACTTTCATTCAATGATCAATCAAGCGACTTAGTTAAGTCAATAACTGAAAATTTGATTAAGATGCTTGATGGTACAAATAAATTAGTCAAACTTTTTCGAATGATAAGAGATAGAGAAATAAAGAGGATCAGATAAAGTCTATGAAATTTAGGCTTATAGGCAGAAGATACACAAATAGTAATCAATATGAATTACCTACTTCAAATGACATAGGTGCTTTAATAGTCGGAGACATTGGTGAATATGAAGAAGAGAGAAACATTATAATCCAAGATACAGAAAATACCTTACAAAGAATTATAAAATTACATCCATGTTACATGACTCTTCAATACGGAGAAGATGGTTATAGAATAAATTTAAAATATAATACAAACAACCCAAATAACAAATCCAAAAGGAAGAGAATTTCTATGAGAGAATTTTATTGCTATCAGCTACAAGAACGCCAAATACAAGGCACTACTCTTTTTCGAAGCGGCAGATTATTTCAACAATACATAGTCGATGCCTATGCTTCTATAGAAGAAGATCGCTTAGATTATATTGGAAAAATCAAAAAAATCTAAGATCTGACATTTATCAAGGAATTCAATATGCTATTACTAGAGGAGATACATATACAAATCCTTCCTTCTAGCCATACAGAAGTACAAGATATATGATCCGAAATTATTAAGATGCTACGGCAATTTGCAGACAATGTGGAAATCCAGATTTATTTATAACATTCATATGTAATCTAAAATCGTCTGAAATTGCTAGAACATTAGCAAAAATCCCAAGACAAAAACCTAAAGATAGACCAGACATCATTACAAGAATTTTTAAAATGAAAGTAGATCACATTTTATCCATTATCAAAAATGAAAAAAAAAAAAAAACATTTAGAATGGTTATCGTAGGTCAGTCAATCTTCTCCAAACCCTTTTTCTCCTTATTACTTCTTTTGCTAAAAAAAAATTGAAAAAAGAAAATTTCTTCTTAATTTTGTAGACTTATATGTCGTGAAGTTTCAAAAACGAGGCCTACCACATTGTCATTTTCTGTTTTGGCTCCACAAAGATGAAAAATTGCATGAACCATCAACAATAGACAATGATCCTAACAATAACCCATTAGAATAAAATGTCCTTGTTGAATTCATGATACATGGGCTATGTGGTATAATTAAACCCAACTCCCCATGTATGAAACATTCAGAATGCTTGAAAAGGTTTCCAAAATAATTACGAAATGAAACAATAATTGAAGAAAATGAATTCGTTAATTACAAACGAAGAAATACAATTTTTTTATGTTGAAAAAGAAAACATTAAATTAGACAACAGGTTCATCTTTCCTTATAATAAGGAATTATGCTTGAAATTTCATGCTCATAGCAATGTTGAAATTTATTCACAATCTATGCTCATAAAATATTTATTTAAATATTTGATAAAAGGACTAGACAAAATAAGAGCAGTCATAGAAAAGAATATGAATACAGACAATAACGGACAAATTACCTATCATGAAGTAGACGAAATAAAAAATGATATAAATTGTAAATACCTAACGTCATATGAAGCAATATGGCGACTATATGAATTTCTAATACATCACAGAAATCCAGTTGTTCAAAGATTATCTATACATTTGCCAAGAATGCAAAACATAATATTTCATTCTAATCAACGCCTAAATAATATAATGCGACAACCAAATATAGACAAAACAACTATTACTGAATGGATGGAAACAAACAAACGCGATATTAATGCCAGAAAGATAACCTACATAGAATTTCTAACTAAATATGTTTGGAATAGCAAATATAAATATTAGTCTCCAAGACAAACAAGATATACAATTGGAAGAACTTTTCGTGTCCATTCTAGCTCTGGAGAATTATACTATCTAAAACTAGAACTGAATCACCAAAATGGAGCAACAAGTTATGAGGCTCTTCGAACAGTCAATAATGTAACATATCCAACAAACCAAGCAGCATGCTATGCACTTGGTTTATTAGGAGATGACAAGGAGTGGAACGAATCAATAATGAAAGCCTCATTTTGGTCAACATCAACCCAAGTACGACAATTATTTATCATACTTATATTATTTTGCAATGTAACAAATCCGACAAAATTACTCGAAAAACATTGGAAGCTTATGACGGATGATATTTTACCCAAAATCATATCCTTATTTAATAATCTACATTTTCAAATACCTGAAGCCCAAATTATATAATTTTGTATTATATGAATTAGAAAAATTATTAAATATCAACTCATCAACTTTAACACATTTTAGTTTGCCTCTTCCTACTAGATCATTAATGGATGATCTAACTAATAAACTCTTAAGAGAAGAACTTAATTACAACACAGATAAATTAAAAACAGAAAATATAAAATTGCTACATAATTTAAATCATGAACAACGATATATTTACAAACAAATTTTAGAATCATTATATCATGGAAAAAATAACATTTTTTTGATCTGTGGTCACGGCGGAACTAGCAAAACGTACTTATGGAATGCATTAATTACAAAAATAAGATCAATAATGAGATAGTTCTTGCCATTGCATCATCTGGAATAGCATCATTATTATTGTCTAAAGGAAGAACATCACATTCTAGATTTAAAATACCACTATCTATAGATAAATTTTCTACCTGTCACATTAAAAAAGGAACTCAAGTAGTAAAATTAATAGAAAAAACATCACTTATATTATGGGATGAAGCACCAATGACAAATAAATATTCTTTTGAAGCATTAGACAAGACACTTCAAGATTCAAGAAATAACTATCATCAGCCATTTGGTAGAATAACAGTTGTCCTAGGAGGTGATTTTTGATAAACTTTACCAGTTATTCCCACATGAACAAAAGAAGACATAATAAATGTAACTATAAATAATTATTATCTATGGCCTTCGAATTCTAACATTGACAGAAAACATGAGATTAAAACATCACAATGGCACAAGTGAAGAAGTAAAAGAAATTGCAACCTTTTCAAACTGGATATTAAGCGTTGGAGATGGTACCGCTGAAGGATTAAACGATATAGAAAATGAAAATGTTATATGGATAAAAATACCATACAAATATACATTGCATTATGAATCAAATCTAATTGAAAAAATTTCAACATCAATCTATGATAATTTCAATAACAATTTTAGTAACATTGAATATTTAAAACAATGAGCAATAGTAACCCCAAAAAATAAAACAGCAAACGATATCAATAATTATATACTATATTTGGTCCCAATAGAATTAAAATCTTATTATAGTTATGATACAATTGTATCTTCATCTGAAAACATAGATGAACTTAATCTCTTATATCCTGAAGAATTTCTACACAGCCTTGAATTTAATTTAATACCACCACATCAACTAAACCTTAAACTCGGAACTCCTATAATATTATTAAGAAATCTAAATCAATCCATCGGACTATGTAATGGAACAAGACTTATCATTACACACTTAAGAAATAAAATTATAGAAGGACAAATTATAAATTCAAATGCTATTACTGAAAAAATCTATATACCAAGAATAGAAATGATCATACATGAATTTAAATGGCCATTTACATTAAAAAGAAGATAATTTCCCATCAAAACTTGCTATGTAATGACAATAAATAAAAGGCAAGGACAATCATTGAATAAAATTGGATTATATCTAGAAAGTAAAATTTTCACACATAGACAATTATATTTAGCTTTATCACGAGCGACGAGCCCAAAAGGATTGCATACTAATTCACAACTTAATTAATAAATATCCAAATCATGTAAAAAATATTGTCTATAAAGAAATTCTACACAATATCAAATAAGACATACATATTATAGTCTCTTTTATATAGCAAAAGTGTTTTATCTTCAATAAAACTAAAACATATTCATAATCATAATGCACCATTTATTATATAATTAAAATCTTTTATTATAAACATACTAAAAACATATCCAATAAAATTATTTCTTTACTTATTAAATAATTATTTATTATCTTTAATAGTTAAACAAAATGACAACACCAATCCGTGCACTAAAGCCAAATGAAATTTACGAAAGAATCAGGACAAGAATTTCCAGATTATGGACAAACAATGATTTGACGACATGACGTTTAATCAGCATCGATTGTCTTTTAGTCGATGAAGAGGTAACAATTCTTGTAAATATTACATTATATTATTTTTTATCTAACATTAAATACTATAAAATAAATAACATTTTTATTTTTTCACTCGCAGCATGAAGCAATCTAGGGATCAATTCGGGCACGTGACTCAGACATTATTTCTAAAAAAATCCAATTGGGCAATATATATGACATCGGCAACTTTTTTGTTAGTGAGAACAAACCAACATACAGAGTTGTACCACACAATGCAATGCTACAATTCACACGTGCAACATCTTTTGCCCCAGTTACAAATGAATCATTGCCCATTCCATTTCATAAGTTCTACTTTATTGAATTCGACCAACTCCAACACAGAATCTTAAGTGGTAATGTCAATCACTCTTTATGAAACATTGTGACAACCAGCTACCTCCATATGCATATTTTGTAATATATATATATAT
>NW_010366164.1:321690-349992 GCF_000414095.1 Morus notabilis
ATATATATATATATATATGAATATATCTGGGCCCACAATCTTAATTAACCCTTTATTCTTATTCTTTCCGTGTATTATTTTTCTTTGTTTCATTTGTGGACCCATAAATAAAGGTTTCAGCATCCATGCATCATTTCTTCTTGATTCTCATGTTTTCGTTATCTAGGTTTTGCTGAGGCTAGAAGGGCGAGTCTTAACAATTATTAGATTAAGCATAATTAAGTCAAACACCAACAAAAGAAAAATGGAAATCACACGAGACAAAAGCATAAAAACTCAAGACTTATCATCGTTCTTGGAGTTTCATGTGTTAAAAGATGTTTTATACGTCAACTGAAGAAGATGTATAATTTTCCCCTTTTTGTTCATTTTTACTGTTTGGATTTTCACCATTTCTCTTAACAATAGAGAACTTCTATCGTTTGGACTATCCTCTTTAACTACCGTTAAACACTGTTATTTTAATTATTAGATTAAGATTTTAACGATCAATTATGAGAGTCAAGATTAAAAATTTACAGTACACAATATAAAATTACTAATATGTTATAATTTTGGATCAGATAATTGACAGTTGATAATTAAAAATGACAACTCCTATGTAAAACTTCCCAAAAAATGATTAAATAAATAAACAACACATGCACACACTACACGATCTCGCTTTAATTTCCATCATTATTTTCAGCTTTTTCCTAAGAAAACTATGACCGTGTTTGGAATTGATCCCGTTTTATTTTTTACATTTTTTGAGAAAGAAAAAATAAAAATATTTTTAAAACGGCATTTGGCACAATAAAAATAAAAAAATGAAAATGAAAATGATTTTTTAATTTTGTGTAAAATGAGAGATAAATAAAAAATAATTTTTAGTTGTTTTTTATTTTTTATTTTTATTTTCTCCTTTTTCGAGTAGAGAGAGACATTAATGAATTTTTTTATACTAAAAATAATCTTTTAATAAAATTACCAAATACATTTTTAAAAATAATTTTTATTTTCATACAAAAAAATAAAATCAATTCAAAACAAATTCTAAAGGTGTTCTATATTAGGGCCGGCAATATGGGTCACAACACGACGACACGACTCAAAAACGACACGAATTTTACGGGTTAGGGTTGAGAAAAAAGAGATTCGGTTCAGAATCGGGTCGACCTGAAATTGACACGAAAAATATGAGTCAATTTCGGGTTGGACCCGCCTAACCCAAACACGACACGAAACTCGTAAAAAACTAAAAAATACATATATTTTTCATTTCATATTTTAAATTTTATTATGAACTTGTGATATCATGATAGTTATACTCAAAATCTTATACTATTATTTGCTTAATTTCAATGGATGTTATTGTAATTTAGTGTGTTATGAATTTTAAGTTATTTCTAATATGTAAAAAACTAAATAAAAGTATACAATTTTCGTGTCAATTTCGGGTTCACGGGTCAATTTCGTGTCACGGGTCATTTTCAGGTCGTGTCGTGTCAACTCGTAAAGTGGTCGTGTCGTGTTCGTGTTGCGGTTTTTAAAAAATTTTGTGTCACGGGTCGTGTTCGGGTTGACTGCAAATTTAAAAAAAACAATCAAAACACGACACGAACACGACACGTGACACGAATTGCCACCCAATCTATATCTTGCGCCTCTTTTATATGGCCACGCTGGTCACAACTGTAAGGATAAAGGATCCCACCTCTGTACCATATACCATCCAATGCCCCAACCAAATTTCTGTTGGTTATTTTGGTACAAAATTTAAGGAAACGCAACGCTTGAGAATGAGATTGTGGTTTTTTTTTTTTTTTTTTTTTTCTTCTTCTTTTTCGGTGCAGCTAATGAGGAGGCATTTGTAAAAATGACTCAATAAAAAGTTTTATTAGTAAAATAATTTTTTAAAAATTTTTATTTACAAAATAACTATTGAACGACTACTTTTTATAAGATAAAAAAAAAACCAGTTGATCATTCTTTATAAAAAATAAAAAAAATCATTTTATCAATTTCACTCTTGGATTGTCATTCTAGTAAATTTCTCACTAATAAGAGACCAGGAGTACTAGAAAAACTCAGGAGTCAGGACCAGGCATCGTGGTATCTGCATGACTATGATTGAAGTCTATTTTATTGTTTCAAAGGTACGTTACTACGCTTCAAGTTTCTTCAATATAAGTATTTAACTAACTATATATTGATCTAACCACACCCATGTTTGTTGGATATAATTTTGTTTGAAGAATTGTAACAGGGTACACTAATACGGCATAACTATTAAATGATAAGAATTCAGAATCATATAAGAATAAAAGGATATATGAGAATTTGATTAGCAAAAAAAAAAAAAAAAAAAAAAAAAAAAAAAATTAAAAAAAATAAAAAAAATTTAACAGTTATAAAACTGATTCTCATCAAAATCGAATCTTTTCATACTATATCATGGAATTCTTTGTACTCTATCATGAAATTTCTTTGTACTCTATCATGAAATTCTTTGTAGTTCTGTGTAGGACAAAATACTCTCTGGTACAAAAAATGCTTAGTACGAGCTTTCAATATTATTATTATTATTATTATTATTATTTATTTTCATATATGAAAGAAACGCAACACAACTTGAAGAACAAAGCCCAAGTAACTTAACTTTAATACTTGCCCTTGGAGCCCTGTGTGGGCTCAAAGAGACCCGTAAAAGCCCAATAAATTTGCCTCTGAATCTCTGAGGGTCTGGAGTTCAGGTAGAAGTGATCACATGCCCTGTTTGTTACCCTTTTTATTTTTATTTTTTACGTTTTTCAAAGTAAAAAATTAAAAACATAAATGAAAAATGTGTTTGGTGAAATTTGTGTTAGAAAAAAAAAAAATAAAAACATTTTTGTCTTTTTGTGAAAAATTAAAAATGAAAAAAATACGTTTTCATTTTCACGTTTTCGTTTTCTGAAAATGGATTTCAGTTTTTTTTTCTTCTCTCTCTTCTCTAACCGAAGAAGACGTAGGATTACGTCCACCGTCGCTCATCCAGCCGGCGTCTGCAACTGCGCGCCACCCCCCCGCGATTCATTTAATATATTTATTTAATATATTATTATTTAATATATTTAATATTATTATATACTCAATATACTATTAATTTAAATATTATTACATGTTTTCAAAAATTAAACCACCAAACGTAGTTTCAGTTTCTTTTAAAACTGAAATCAATCTCTGAATAAAACTACCAAACGCATTTCAGAAATAATTCTAAAATGAAAATGAAAACGTTTTCATTTCTATTTTCATACAGAAAACAAAATCATTTTGGAAACAATTCCAAACGCACCCACAGTATCGCAACTTAAAGGAGCGTTCATTTCACGCTCCTGAGAATGTCCCAGTCTCGTATTGGACCCTATGAATATAATATAGGGAAATAGTAGAAAATAAGCCAATATGAAAAGCTTAAGAAAGTATATAGGCTAATTTTTAGTTATAGAAATTAATATGCCATAACTTGTCAAGTTATGGTTTATAGCCAGACAAGTTATGGACAATTATGGACAATAACTTGTCAAGTTATGGTTTATAACCAAACAAGTTATGGACGAAAACAGTAATTTGGCCTATTTATTAACTTATTTAAACTATTGACCTATTAATTTTAATTCATCTCAAGTCTTAGCCTATTTCCCTCTTTCTCCCTATAATATATATCATTAAGGATAAGGTTGTCCCCCTAGACACAACTAATGGATTGATCCATAATCATAATCTAGTAATCTTTAACCTTATCCACTTTGTTTTAGTGGGGTAAAATAATTAGGAGATTTTTTGGTATGTGACATATTGATAGATTAGATTTTTTTAACCGTTAAATTTGTATATTTTTTAACTTTACGTAATTTTATGTAGATCTAACGGATAGAAAACTTAGTCTACCGATATGTTAGCCTATTAGAAAAGACCCTAAAATAATTAAACAACGCTTTGAAATAAATAGCCTCCGGTGCTTATTATCTAGGATTGCATTTTTTATCCTGTATTTACATTTATGTTAATAATAATTAAAAATTTATCATCATATTGTCCATACAAGAAGCGTGTGAATTACAAAAAAATACGGTCGTGCGAGAAGGAAATCCTAAACAAAGCCACACGTAAGAATAAGAAATTCATCTTGTCAATGACGGAGCTAAGATTTTATTTTAGAAGGCATAAATTAAAAACGTGAAAAATATTAAAAATCCTATTAACTAGTTAGAAATATGCATTACGCACTGTATTGTAACTTATAAGATTTTAGAGTCATCAAATCAATCGTTGTTGTGCGGGATGTGGTGTGGTGAGACAAGCATTGACATAATAAAGCTCATTGGCTACGATGTTTCTCATCTATCAAATTCTTTATTTTTAGAGAAATTTTAACATCGCCGTTTTGTTGATCCTCATCCCTTGGCACACTGTTTATTGTTCCTTAAACTTGTATATAAGTGCAAATACTACAATCTTATAAGGTTTACAAATACAACTCCAGAAATGAGAAGTGTTCTTTTGGACAAAGGGAGAGCATAATGAAAACATGAAATTGACTGATGGGAGAAAATAGATAATATAGAGGGAACCCAAATGGTGACCTCTGTAATCTTTTTCTTATATATCATTATAAAATTGACTGATGGATGCAGGACTTATTAAGGATTGAATCACTCTAAAAATTCGTTGTCCGCTCCTTTTTCATTTCCTCTTTTTAATGTCTATCGCTATTCTTTGATTATGTGGTTTTTTCTTCTTTTTTTTTTTTTTTTTTTTTTCTGAATCTTTCATCGTGTTCATTATATTAATCTCCCAACTTTTAACATTTTTCTTATGAGTAATTATATTTGCAATCACCAAATTCATTAATGCTCCCACCAATTCAAACTATAAATATTTATTACAATTTTCCTCTTATTAAAATTACATTAAAACCCATTAACATACCCCACATTAATTATAAATGGAAATAATATTTTTTAAAAAAAATAAAAACGCATACACTCAAATTAACTATAATTAGAACGTATTTTTCAAACAAATAAAAAAACATACTCTCACCTTTTGTTCTATACTAAATCAAATTTATTCTGAAAACAAGTAACGAAGAACAAGTTTTCGTTAGTTTTGCCTAATTGTGATGATCAAACCCAAAGAGTTGTTCTTGTATTTGCTAATTCAAATAAAAAGAAGGAGAAGGAGGAAAACAAAGACAATTGATAGATAAAGGTAAAGAGAATTACACTTAATTTTTTTTTAAAATATAATATTAATAGTGAAAGAGTATATATTATTTTATAAATTAAATTAAGATTAAAATTAGTTAAGAGGATGAAAGAATTAAATTAGGTATTATAAAAATTATATCTATAAAAGAATAGATTTTTCAATTCTTTATTTAATGAGCATTAATTAATAAGGACATCTATAAATTTTTAGATACAAATATAACTACTCTTTTTTTTTTTATTTAATGTCATTAAGCACATGTCCCATGAATTTTTTCGTCAACAAACTATATGTTATTTAATTGACATTTTTCAATTAAAAAGGTATCCAATGTGGTTAATAAAATAACAAGTTTAAATTGTCATACTGTATAGCGAAAATAATTTTGTTAAATAGTTAAATTAGAATAACTTTTTATCTATCATTATATTCTTCCTTGACAAAAAACAAAACACTATATTGTCTATTTCAAGCAAAAAAAAAAAAGATGATTTTCAAAAATTGTTCATGAGTTATACTCCTTGTAAGACTTTACTTCTCAATCTCTAAAATGTAAATCTATTCCTTCTAAACAATGAAACATTAATGAAAAACCTCTATGTTAGATTTTTAACAAAAATGGACATTTAATTAGTTATTTTAGAGGTAATTTAATAATTTTATGGTTTAAAATTTAATTTTAACTTAAAAATAATTTAACTCAAATTCAAATTTAATTTATATATGAACTTTTAATTACGAAACATCTATTATTAATTGAATATAAGTTAAAAACTTTGTGAATTTTTTTAGAATTTAAATGATTTATGGAGTTTTTATCGACCATTTCTTTTTACGTTAAAAATAAGTAAAAAAAAAACTATAAAAAAAATCTTTTTTGAAAAAAAGAAATATGTTTGTGAGATGGGGAATTTACTTTCATTGGGGAGTGAAGAAGATTTATTTTTTTATTTTTTTATATTACATCTAAATTATAATTAAAAATTTAGAGTGTATGGATAAAATAGTAATTGTATTTTAGATTGTTTGACAGCAGTTATTCGTTATGCAACATGTGTAAAAAAAGTTAATTTTTTAAAAGATTGATCTTTTTTGTTAATATTTTATCGTTCATGAGTAGTAAATATTATATTTTAAAGATTGAGAAATAGAGTATTACAAAAGATATAATTTAAGAGAAATTTTTGTAATTAATTTAAATAAATAAAAAATAGAAAAGAAAGAAACCTACACTAAATCCAACTTGGAGTGAAATAAAAAAAAAAAAAGAGTCTTTCTCTAATTCTCCCGGTAAAGTAAAAATGACAAAAAATTTCAAAAATTTCAAAAAAGAAAAACTACTGTCTGAGTATCTGGTTTGGTTCCAGATAACACGATGCAAAGTAAACGGTTGAGATTGGAGGAGGAGAGCCCCCGCCATAAACTCCATAACGATGTCCTCATATCAACACTCCCCGTACCGTAAATACAACGAAATCCATAATCACTCGCCGAGTAAGAGAAAAGTCTCCCGCGAAAATAGAACGAAACTCGCTCCCGCGACAATCCCACGTGTTCACCTCCGCCATACGCAATCAGTAATCATCAAATCAAAAAATCAGATTTAAAAAATCCCCAAATCCATCCATTCGTCTTTCCTTCCAGTCCCTCCCGGAAAGATCCTTCCGCCATTTTCCCGTTCTCATTTCCTTCCCAGAGATCTTCCTTCCACAATCCACAACAGAGAGAAAACGAAGAAATGACCAAGAAGAGGCAGCGCGTGCTCAACACCGCCATCAACGCCGGCGCTGCAGTAGCGACGACCTCTACCGCCTCGTCCCGCCGCCTCTCCTCCACCGCTGCTGTCATCATCGACTCCACCGTCTCCAACAAAACCCTAACCCAGGCCTCCCAATCTCCGTCCTCTACCAATCCTTTCTCCGCCGCCAAAACCGCCTTCAACGACTCCTCATCGGCCGACGTCGTCCTCCGCCTCTTCGTCGAGCCGTCGCCGTTCGAATCGTCGTCGGACCCCGAATCGCCGTCCACGGCCACGGACTCCGAGGTCGTCCTCTACCTTCACTCTCACGTCCTCCGTCGCTGCAAGTACTTTGCCGCGCTCTTGTCCGATCGATGGCGGAATGACGATCGCGACGTCGGCGACGGCAGTGGCCAGGACCGCGATGGAGACTCCGCCGACGACTTCATCCGAATCAGTTTGGGAGTTCCGCTGACGATCGAGTCCGGAATCACGGTTCTCCAACTTCTTTACACCGGAGATTTCTCCAACACGATTAATAGCGCGTCGGTGGCTCTCGATCTCCTTCCCGTCGCGCTCGAACTGCTTTTTGAGGAATGCGTTCGGTCCTGCGTCCGATTCCTCGAGGCCGTGCCGTGGACGGAGGAGGAGGAGGTTAGAGTTATGAATCTGATCCCCTTGCTCGGCGGAGAAGAGTCGGAGGAGCTTCTCGCTAGGGTTTCGCCCGGAAAGAATGATTCCTGCGAGGAAATGCTTCACGGTTTGATCGTCTCTGCGATTCATAGCCATCCGAACATGGCGGTCGCCAAGGCGTTCGTGGCCAAGCTGTTGAGGGACTTCTCGTCGAAGGAATCGGCCAAGAGAGTGCTGGAGAGAGCGTTCGAGGCGAGCCTGAAGATCGTCAAGGAGTCGTTGGAGGAGTATTCGAGCCCAGACTTTCGAGGGGACCATAACGAGACGGAGGCGATTCAGAGGCTGAATCTGCACACGGCGATGACTAATGGCAGGCACTTGCTGTGGTTGGTGGAGAGGATGATCGAGCTCAAGGTGGCCGACGCTGCCGTCAAGGAGTGGAGCGAGCAGGCCTCCTTTACTTCTGATTTGCAGAGAGCTTTTCGTGACGATGCGTGGAGGAATATCGTACCTGGACTTCCTGCGGTCGTGCTCCGCTGCACCTGTAGACTCGCCAATGCGGTCGCCGCCGGTAGCATTCTTGCTGCTAGACAGGTACGGGAATACGTATTTGTTTGTGAGAATTTATGTTTTATATTGAGAATGAACTTATTTGGTTTTTCGGTAGTTGAATATTTCCTCAGAATTATGTTTTACCAATTGAAACCGCTTAAATTATCCGTTGGTATATCTGGTTGCAACTTGCAACTAGGATGAATAATTTAGGAAATGCCATGCTTGGCATATAAATTTGAGAACTTGTTCCTCTGAGTTTAGCACCTAGCTTGGTCCTCTAGGTTAGACTTTTTGGCGGGTCGAAATTAGATTTATGGGTATATGATGAAGAAATGCCTAAAGTGCATGATTAAGGAAATGCAGCTATATAGGACTGACAGTTGAATGCTCAGCATTTATCTTTGAGAATTTTTTCCTCTCAAGTGTAGTGCCTAGCATGGTTCTTACGTTTCGGCAGTTTGGCCTGTCCAAATTGATATATACTTTGGCGATAAAGCAGTGTAATGCTATGTTTATTAGTTGAAAATGCGGATATCTGTTTCTTAACTAGAAATGCTATGTTTGAATGTTGGGAATTGAGTGTTTTGTTTTAACTAGTTTGATGATCTTTTGGGGGGTAAGCAATGAGGTAGATCGATTAAATGCATTAAAAGGTTATTTTCTTATTTCTGTTCTCTCCTTGCTACAGGTTCGAAAGAAGCTCGTAAAAGATTGGCTCCCTGTTCTGATTGTATGCAAAGAAAATGTTTCACCTCTGTCACCTAGTAACAAATTACTCTACTTGGAGTTGGAGGAGACATTCCTGAGAATCATCTCCACGCTTCCCATGTCGGATGCCCAGGAGTTGTTGCAGCAGTGTCTCAGCTTCTCCACTCGAGATGTCGATGATTGCCCTCACTTGATCACTGCATTCAACACCTGGTTCCGCCGTGCAGCTCATCCCCCGCAGGAAGACAGGCTTGACTAGAATAGAAATCAGTGCCTTTTTATGTTGTGCTGGTGGATAAATTTCCAGTCCCTTTGTCTATTTACTCTGGATCTTTTTATGATTCTCCAAAGTTGTGCATATTACCCAGATGTTTGGAGAGCATCAAACCTTAGTGCCCTGTATATAACTTGGTATTTCTCACCTCTACTCGAGAATCAAAGCGTGAAATGCTTTTGATGTTTCCTTGATAAATTTCTTGAGCTCCTGACTAGACTCTTTTGACTGTTACTCTGCTAACATATGAGAACACTTGAATGGATAATAGAATCGCCAAGGTTGTTTAGGGCTCTGTTTGGTAGTGCTGTAGAGTTGTGAAAAATTATTGTTAGCTGTGCTAAAAAAAAATAGTAGTTATAAAAAGTTGAGTATTTGGTAAATTATAATTATATAAGTATTAATTTTAAGGTTATTATGAAAGTTTTATTAATTGTACTTTAAGGTGATTACCGCACAATTTAAAAGTTAAAGTTATTTTTGAGTTGTTTCTAATTTTTCTTTAAAAATTCTTCAAGAATCAATTTTTATGATTTTTATCAAACACAAATTTCAGTTGTTAATGGTTAAAGAATTAATTTTGGACTCTAAAAATTGTCGTGTTAACTTTATGGCCCTCCAAAGTTAAAAATTTTCATTAATAGAGGACTATTGATGAGTATTTTATTGGCTCTTTGTAACACTACTGAAAATGGTTGGTTACAATGAGGGGCTATAGCTGTGCTTGGGAATAAGGATGCATGACATGCCTCAAGTCCAGAACTGGTTACCCATCTAGTCATTTAGGCCAAGATAACAAATAACAAATAAATTAATAATGGAGAGAGTTTGTCATTTAAGTTAATGAAGAATTACTTTTAAATGTAGAGGAATAAAATAGTGTTTTTCTTAAGAGGAATAAAAATAGTGTTTCTTTCAGAGGAAAAAAGATCAGTGTTGTTGGTCGTAGTTCTTGAAGAAGCAAGACGCGCTACTACGGTTGCAGCTTCAGTTTAGCAGATCTAGAGTTCGAATCTCCGCCTTTGAAGGGAATAAAAAGCTGCTTTGGGTTTTAACTACAAAGTGTCCTTCGATTAGAAAAAAAACAAAAAAACTACAAAGTGTCTTTCCTATTTTATTTAGCACTCATTGATTCGGATTTCTACAAAAGGAGTTGTGCTTTAGAGTAGAAATCCATGATTTTCAAAATAAAATATCCATAGATATCATATACCTTCTCCAAAATTTTCTTAAAATTAGAATATTACATCGTAGAAAAGCTTTGAGAGGCTCTGGCCAGCTTAACATAGAGGTACAATCTCTACCGGTACCGATATTTTTGTCTTTGCCTCTTGGCAAGTGCAGGGTCTATAATTTTTGCCAATCTAGTACAAGTACTCGCAACTTGAATCATATTATTTCAGGAATATTTTGCTAAGTGATAATTTTTTTTTTTTTTTTTAATTTTTTTTTTTTTTTAATATTCATTCCTAAATCCTAAGCAAGAGTTTACAAATCAAAAACCGAACGTGCCAGGAAGACAATGAATTGTGCAATAAGTATGCTAGACAATGCATGCACTTCTTGGCCTCCATCACAATATAATGTAGAAATCACTTAATGCCCACTTTGGACAATTTTTTTTTAATTTATTTTTTTTTCAGAAGTACAAAGAAATTCTCTATATCCAACTTGTATCTAGTTCTCTAGCTGAAAAACAGGACTAAAACATCACCCCTCAAAATGAAAGCTCCTGCTTTTTTAACAAATAAATACAAACATATGAACCAAAGCCAAAACCCACATGAAAACAGTAATAAAGTTTTCTAAGACTTTCCCATTACCAAAATTTCATTTCTATGAACACCTCAGAGAACAAAATAATCTCCATAAATGCGGACCACAACAGCGAATTGCACTAGCTATTTGATTCTTCCCCTGGAAAATCAAGAACAAGAGATGCTTCTGCTTTTATCATTATACACAGGAATAAGAGTATAAGGCCGCTTATTTTAACAAAACCCCAATGAAAAGAGAGAAGAATATTGAAACCATCAACTCCCTGCACTTAATAGCAAAACACGAGCCTCATCAGGGACGCTGATACGTCATATACACCAATTCTAGTTTGGAGTTTGGATAAAAAAAGTGAGTTTTTCCGGTATATGCTATGATACAACAGCAAACGGTAGATGTCATGGATTACTACTGTAGCCGCCTTCTAAAGTTCCTGGTGGTGCCTTGGTATGTTTTAACAAGAAGACCCACTCCGATTCCAATTCCCAGACAAATGCTAAGGCCAATGCCAACTCCCACTCTCACCCCGGCATTGAACCATGAAAGTTCTCCATCTTCACCTTCCATGTATGCGGTCCCCTCATACATATGATAGTCTTCGCTCTCTGGTTTGTGGTGCGGGTATTCTGCCGCCTGCAGAGCAAGGAGAAACGTGAAAAGAAGGATTATGTGTAGCAAATTGAGTAGCGCATTTGACTGCCTATTAAGAGGCATATATTTCTGGTAGCTACTCTAGAAACTTACACACAGATGCTGATAGATTATCTATACAGCCAACTGAATTTTTAAAGTTCAATCAAGAACAGAAGCCTAGCAGAAGAAGCAGCATCAAACCTACTGAATTTTTAAATTTCAATCAAGAACAGAAGCCTAGCAGAAGAAGCAGCATCAAATCAAGCTAAACTAACTGCATATATCTTATTCAGAAACTACATGACCAGATTACTAAGATTACTTAGCAGTTGTGTCACCTAATCCAGCTAACCAATGTGACAAGAAAGTTCATCATAAGAAAATGAAACTCTTCTACATCTTGTCTTTAGTAGGGTACAAGTACAAGCACTCAAGTAGCAATCCCAGAAAAAAAAGAAAAAACAAATTCTAGATGGAAGGTAATGTTTAATTTCACTAAGAACTCATTCAGGACAGAGGGCATAGGAAATACGAATATAACATGTAGAGGATGGGCAGCAGAGAGATGACCCCTATCCTTACAGTAAAGCTTGTAAATAACAAAGAACCTGTGCTTTGAATCAATGGTAAGTTCGGATCAATCAATCCACAATACCATCTGTGATCATTTTTTAGACTTATTCGATGATTAAATTTGCAATGGCAGATTATATGCAACGAGGGGTGTAAAGTTCTCATCACCCCCTCCTTTTTTGGGTGTTGGATGAACTAAGAACCCAATGTTGTCTGCAACAACATCTGGGCTGCATTTTTGGGGCTTACACAATATATATATATATATATATATAAAGCATGAAAATGATCAGATAAACATAATGTTGAAGAATTCTAGGGATTTGTTCCTATTAGGTTGTTTCCAAATAAAGGGTTAAGGAAGGTTGTTTCCTATTATCTCTCTAGTTTTAATTCTGTGATCTTTTCCTTAAATTAAGGAATTGTTAGTTTCTATATTTGTGGAGAATCATTGACAGCCCTGTAGTCAAGCTTCTCTATAAAAGGCCTTTGCCTTTCACGTAATAAACTATCAGAGGAGAATTTTCTTCTATATTTCTTCATGGTATCAGAGCGCCGGTAACGATGCTCCCTGTTAACCGTGTCTTTGTTCCTCTCCTCTCTCTCTAATATTGTTTCTCTCCATATACGCTCTCAGCGATTTAGAACTGCAGCACCGCTGTCCAGCGCTGCAGCACTCTTCCACACCGCCTCTTCCCAGTTTTTATGGCGGGCAGACCTCCAACGTTTCCCTGGGGAACGGCCATGACCGGCACCAAAGGGAATGACGGCTCGGAGACCTCGGTCCCCTTGCAGCCAACCCCAATGATGGCTGCCACAGTTCATGTCCCTTACTCAGATAATTCTTCTCTCCAAACCACCTATCATAAACTCAACAGAAAAAATTACCTGTCATGGTCGCGATCTGTGGAGATGGTTATTCGAGGAAAATGCAAGTATGGCTATCTTGATGGATCTACCAAGAAACCTGAAGAGTCAGATTCATCTTTCCAGACTTGGGATGCTCAGAATTCAATGGTAATGGCTTGGTTAATCAACTCCATGGATGAGAAGATTAGCGAAAGCTTTATGTGTTACACAACTGCCAAACACATGTGGGAGGCAGCCAAGAGACAATATTCTAACCTTGAAAATTCGTCTCAATTGTTTGAATTACGCAACAAGACTCGCAATCTAACTCAAGCCGAGATGGATGTTACGACTTATTTCAATGCTCTTACAAAATTATGGCAGGAAGTAGACCTATTTAATAATGGTCATTGGTTATGTTCAGGATGCATTGAGAATTATCAAAAGATGGTGAACAAGGAAAGGATCTATGATTTTCTTTCGGGTCTTAATAAGGACGAGGATGAAGTTCGTGGGCGTCTACTTAGCTCTAAGCCACTGCCAAGTATTAAGGACATTTTTGCTGATGTTCGTAGAGAAGAAACTCGCAAACGTGATGCTTGGCACTGTAAAATCCACAACTGAGAATTCTGCCTTCTCAGCCCGCGGACCTAAAAACTCTCGTGGGGAATCTCAGAGTCAAAAGAAGAATGGCAGTCTTTGGTGCGATCACTACCAGAGATCAAACCACAGCCGGGATAAGTGCTGGAAATTGCATGGTAAACCTGATAATTGGAAGGATACTCGCAACAATAGAAGGGATTCTAGAGGTCTTCAAGCTACTACGAATACGGCATCAAGGACTAGTGACAACAAGATTCTAGAGGTCTTCAAGCTACTACCGATACGACATCAAGGACTAGTGACAACAACTTCAACTTCTCTCTAAGCAAGGAGCAAATGGAACTGCTGTCCCATATCCTACATGCCCAATCATCCAACCAGAATCAATCTATTGCCCAAGGTCAGCAGTCACAGCCAGCCTCGGGTACCTCACTTTTGGCCCAAAAAGGTACTTTCATGACTGCTCTAAGCGGCTTATCTAAAATGACTGAACCCTGGGTGATAGATTCCGGGGCTACGGATCATATGACAGGTTGTGCGAATCTCTTCTGTTCTTATAAACCTAGTCTAGGGAATTTGAAAATTAAGATTGCAGATGGTTCTCTTGCAACGGTGGCTGGTATCGGTACCATTAATATTAGTCCTCAAATAACACTCAAAGATGCTCCATGTTCCAAAGTTATCATGCAATTTACTATCTATTAGCAAGATTACCAAAGGCCTAAATTGTACTGCCCAGTTCCCACATTCATTTTGTAAATTCAGGATATGACTTCGGGCATGACGATTGGCAGTGCTAAGGAAGACAATGGTCTCTATTACTTTGAGGAAGGAATCTCCAACAATAAACAAGCTTTGACCGCTAGTTGTGAATTTATTTCTTTATCTAGAGAACAACAAATAATGTTATGGCACTCTAGGTTAGGCCATCCTAGCTTTCAATATAAAAAACAATTGTTTCCCTCTCTTTTTTGAAATAAATATGTTTTTCAATGTGATGTTTGTCAAATTGCTAAACACCAAAGGTCGGTTTTCCCTTCTCAACCATATAAATCATCCAAACCATTTGCATTAATTCATAGTGATATATGGGGTCCTTCACGGGTACCAAATGTAACTAGAAAAAAATGGTTTAGCACATTCATTGATGATCACACACGAATTACTTGGGTTTATCTCCGAAAAGAAAAAGGCGAGGCTAAACAAACGTTCAAACACTTTCATTTGATGGTAAACAACCAGTACAGTGCAAAAATACAAATTTTACGTACTGATAGTGGGAGAGAGTACTTTAAGTCCATTCTGGGTGGGTATTTTATGGAAAATGACATTATTCACCAAAGCTCATGTGTTGATACTCCTCAACAAAATGGGGTGGCTGAAAGAAAAAACAAGCATCTTGAAAGCAGGAGTAATGCTTTATTTTTTTATATTCAATTAATATTCTGTACATAAGGCTTCTATTTATAATACAATTGTGAAAACTAAATCTCTTAAAAACATGGCCTAGAGAATAGGAAAGTTATCTGCTGAATCAAATCAAATTAGGAAACAACTTATCCTAAATCCGAAAACTGATTCTAAGCCTAAAAATCCGGGATTTCAACACTCCCCCTCAAGTTGGATCATAGATGTTTATCATGTCCAAGTCCAACTTGTTTAAGAAATCATCGAATTTTTGTCTTATGAGCCCTTTGGTGAAGATGTTGGACGTTTGGTCTTGAGTAGGAACGTAGGTCATGCAAATGATTCCCTTCTCCACTTTCTCTTTGATGAAATGTCTATCAACTTCCACATGCTTGGTTCTGTCATGTTGGACAGGATTAAGAGATATGTTAATTGCTGCATTGTTATCACAGTAGAGTTTAGCTGGGAACTCTACTGTGACTTGAAGTTCTTCTAGGAGTTTTTTCAGCCATAGTGCTTCACATATTCCTTGAGCAACTGCTCTAAACTCTGCTTCGGCACTGCTTCGAGCCACCACATTCTGCTTCTTACTCCTCCAGGTTACTAGGTTCCCCCACACAAAGGTACAATATCCTGAAGTGGATCTTCTGTCTTCAATCGAGCCAACCCAATCTGCATCTGTGTAGACTTCTATTCCCTTGCAGCCGATTTTTTTGAAGAATAGTCCTCTGCCAGGTGAGCCTTTGAGATATCTAAGTATCTTGTAAACTGCCTCCAGATGAGCTTCCCTTGGTGAGTGCATGTGTTGGCTCACCACACTTACTGCAAATGCAATGTCGGGTCTGGTATGAGACAAGTATATTAGTTTGCCTACTAGTCTTTGATATCTGTTTTTGTCAACCAGCTTTCCAGCATCTTCAGTCTTCTTTCCAGCTTCAATTGGGGTGTCACTTGGTTTTGCATTCAAGCATACCGGTCTCTGTGAGGAGATTAAGGACATATTTCCTTTGAGAGACACTGATTCCTTTCTTTGATCTAGCAACTTCCATTCCCAAGAAATACCTCATTCGCCCCAGATCTTTTACTTCAAATTCTGTGGCGAGAATCCTCTTCAACTTTTCCATTTCTGCCTCATTATCGCCGGTAAAGATTATATCATCAACATAGACTATTAGGATTGTCTTCTTCCCATCTTTGGCTTGTTTGAAGAACATAGATGATCTGATTGTCCCTGTAGATATCCTTGGTTCTTTATTACTCTGACAAACCTGTCAAACCATGCTCTTGGGGACTGCTTGAGACCATAAAGTGACCTCTTAAGTTTACATACTTGCTTCTCTTCCTGCCCTTTACTGAACCCCGGAGGTAATTCCATGTAGACTTCCTCTTCTAATTCTCCATTCAAGAAAGCATTCTTTATGTCAAGTTGGTGAAGTGACCAATCCAAATTAGATGCCAATGATAGGAGGACCCTTACTGTATTTAGCTTTGCCACAGGAGCGAATGTTTCGGTGTAGTCGATCCCATACGTTTGTGTAAAATCCTTGGCAACGACACGAGCTTTGTATCGCTCTATTGTTCCATCGGCTCTGTATTCCAGGGTAAACACCCACTTGCAACCTACTGGCTTCTTCCCTTTCGGCAGCTCCATTACCTCCCAAGTCTCCTTTTTCTTCAAGGCTCTCATTTCTTCCATGACTGCATTCCTCCACTTAGGCACGGCTAGTGCCTCCTGAATATTCTTTGGAATTTCTACACTATTGAGGTTAGAGACAAATGCTGGAAAACCAAAAGATAAGTTCTTGTGTGACACAAACTTGGAGATGGGATGAAGTATACATGAACGAGGTTTTTACCGGTGAGCAATGGGAAGATCAATATCATCAATTTCAGAAGTATTAGGAGTACATATTTCTGTGATTGACTCATTCACTTTTGGATCTATCACCGGGTTAGACTCTCTCGGTGCTTCAGAAGTGAGGTTTTCTAGTTTTTTCGGCCTCCTTGAGTAGACTAGCCATTCCTTGTTCCTTTGCATTCCCACATCTCCCCCCGAGTTTAAGTGTCCTTCTGTATATGGCATATTAGAATGAGGAGGAAGGGTGGTGTTTTCGGTTTTTGAGACAGACTCAGAAGGAAGAAGTTCAAAATCCACAAAACGATCTTCATTAGAAATCTCCCCCCTGAAGAGAAGTTTTTTGGAATAAAGGTGTGTTTTCAAAAAATGTAACATCAAGACTAACAAATACCCTTTTTGTGGAAGGATCAAAGCATTTGTAGCCCTTTTGTGTGGGAGAATAGCCAATGAAAACACACTTAGTGGCTCTCGGATCCAGCTTACTTCGGTTTTGAGGGTGAACATGGACAAATGCGGTGCAGCCAAACACCTTAAGAGGTAAGTTTACGTGTAAACGAGTAATGGGAAAGACCTTTTTAAGGGTGTTGAGTGGAGTATCAAACGAAAGGACTCGACTGGGCATTCTATTGATAAGATAGGCGGATGTCAAAATGGCATCCCCCCATAACATTTTTGGCATGTGGGCAGTGAACATCAAGGCTCAAGCCACCTCAAGCAAGTGTTTGTTTTTCCATTCGGCAACTCCATTTTGTTGTGAAGTGTCAACACATGAACTCTGGTGAATAATCCCATTTGTCATGAGAAATTCTCCTAAGATAGTGTTGAAATACTCCGTCCCATTATCTATACGCAGAATTTGGATTTTAGTTTGAAATTGTGTTTGGACCATGGAGTAAAAGGTTTTGAACACCTCACAGACATCTATTTTGTCTTTTAGGAGGTAAACCCAACAAACCCTAGAGTGATCATCAATAAACGTTACGAACCATTTTATGTGAGTACGAATAGATATACGAGAAGGACCCCATAGATCACTGTGAATCATAGTAAAAGGTTTAGAAGGTTGGTACTTTGATTTTGTAAATGAAGAACGTTGATGTTTAGCAAGCTGGCAAATCTCACACTGAAAATCATGGATACTTTTATTGGAAAAAATAGAAGGAAATAGGTTTTTCATGTACTGGAAACTAGGATGGCCCATTCTAAAGTGCCATAACATTATTTCACTATCCCTAAAAGTAGATGCAGAATCGCCAATTGCAGTTTGAAGCTGTCCACTTGCCTCAGCCTCATCTAGATAGTAGAGTCCCTCACATTCTTTAGCACTGCCAATCGTCCTCCCCGATGATAGGTGCTGAAACACACAGTGAGAAGGAAAAAATTTAGCACAACAGTTGGAGGTTTTTGTTAATTTCCTGATTGATAATAAATTGCAAGATAGGTTAGGGACATGAAGAACAGATTCTAGGGTTACGAAATCAGAGATTTTAATTGTCCCTTTTCCTGCAACTGTCGAGAGAGAACCATCTGTAATTTTTACTTTGACATTGCCGGCACAAGGTGAGTATGTGGAAAAAATTTTGTAATTGCTGGTCATATAGTCAGATGCGCCAGAATCGATAATCCAGGAAATTCTGTTTTGGGAAACAGTATTCAGGGCCTTCAGAAAGTTACCTCTGTGGGCTAGAGAACTAGTGGACACATTATTGGAGGACTGACCAGTAGATTGGAAATTTGAGAACATTTTGTAAAGCTATTCCATCTGTTCATGACTGAATGGAGTTTTTGCTTTAGACTCGCCGCTATCAACATCTGTTTTCCTCTCCTTCTGATCATCAACCAAGGCTTGATATCCTCGATTTTTGTTCATCTGCCGTGGCTTCCAATCCGGTGGTTTGCCGTGCAATTTCCAACATGTATCCTTAGTGTGACCGGTCTTGTGACAGTGCTCGCACCATGGTTTTTTCCTTTGCTGACTCTAGCCTGGTCCATTTGGTCCCCTTTTTGTCATCAATGCAGATGTTTCTGGTCCAGAACCAATCGGCACAGTGGAGGCAGGGAGTTTCGGCATCACCTTGTGCCTATTCTCTTCTCGTCGTACCTCTAAAAAAACTTCACGGATTGAGGGCAAAGGTCTTCGGCCTAGGATTCTTCCTCTCACTTCATCTAATTCTCGGTTGAGCCTAGCCAGAAATTCAAAGACTCATTCTGCAGCCTCTTCTTAAATCTTACAGTGTCTCCAGGGCATTCCCAATCTTCTTCATAACTCAGATCGAGTTCTTGCCAGAGAGCCTTCATCTTTGTGTAGTATTCGGTAACTTCCTTTTCCTCTTGTTTCATTTGCCATAACCGAGTCTTAATCTCGAATATTTAGGAAGAGTTTTCCACATCAGAGTATGTCTCTCTCACAGCATCCCAGACATCCTTTGCAGTAGGAAGAAACATATGGGTTTTTCCGATTGAGGGCTTCATCGAGTTGACCAGCCATGCGGTTGCCATCGAGTTTTCTGACTTCCACTTATGAAAGGAGGCATCGGTAGAGGATGGCTTCTTGGTTTCTCTCGTGAGATATCCCAACTTGCCTTTTCCATCGATCACCAGTTTGATCGATTGAGCCCATTCGAGAAAATTCTTCCCGTTGAGTTTCTCAACCGTGAACTGGAAAGTGGAATTCTCGGACCCACTCGACATCATGGTTTTGGAGACCGCCGTCTCCGTTTCGCCCGTGATCGTTGAGGACGTTGAATCCACCATTGAATGCCAAGGTTAGAGATTCCTCGGCTCTGATACCATGAAAGCAGGAATAATGCTTTCTGTTTTTTATATTCAATTAATATTTTGTACATAGGGCTTCTATTTATAATACAATTGTGAAAACTAAATCTCCTAAAATCGTGGCCTAGAGAATAGTAAAGTTATCTGCTGAATCAAATCAAATCAGGAAACAACTTATCCTAAATCCGGAAACTGATTCTAAGCCTAAAAATCTGGAATCTCAACACATCTCTTAGAAGTAGCTCATTCCATTATGTTTGCTAATAATGTCCCTAAATATTTTTAGGGTGATTCTATTCTTACAGCTTGCTATCTTATAAACCGTCTTCCTACCCGGGTTCTCAACTACAAAATACCTTCTCAGTTCTTCCTTCAATACTACCCACAAACAAGGTCAGTAAGTTCGTTACCCCTCAAAGTGTTTGGTTGTAAGTCTTTTGTTCATGTTCATGATCATAACCGAAGCAAACTAGATCCCTGAGCTTTACCTTGTATTTTTCCTTGGGTATTCAGCCACTCAAAAGGGGTACTGTTGCTATTCCCCGGAAAAACGCAAATACTTTGTCACCATGGATGTCACTTTTTTTAAAAACCAACCCTTTTACCACAAAAATATGCTTCAGGGGGAGATTGGGGATGAAGCCGTTTTTTGGGAACCCACACCAAGCCCTATCCTACCTCTTCCAGCCGACCCCCCCACACCAACCGAACAAACAGCTGATCCACCCACTCCAGCCGAGCAAACACAAGAATCCACACCAGCCACAAATGACCTAGAGTCTGCCATAAACAATGACAACTCTAGGAAAGGGGGAGATTCCCAACAGCAACGTGAGTTACGTGTTTATTCTCGGAGAAAAGCCTTACAAAGAAAAGAGAACGTTGTGGACCTACAGCCTTGCCATGAATCAGAACCGAATTCATCACCTGAGGTTAGTGATCTTGATTGTCCTATTGCTGTGAGAAAAGGAGTTCGTTCTTGTACTCAGCATCCTATTTCCAATTATGTTTCCTACAGTCATTTTCACCTTCTCTCCAAGCGTTTATTACTAACCTGTCAGAAGAGAAGATTCCTAGAGATATACAGGAGGCTTTGAGGATTCCAGAATGGAGAAAGGCGGTTATAGAGGAAATACAAGCTCTTGAAAAGAATCAAACTTGGAATCTCGTAGAGAAACCTGAAGGGAAAGCTTCAGTAGGGTGCAAATGGGTGTTTACTGTGAAGTATCGATCTGATGGGACGATTGAGAGATACAAAGCAAGACTGGTTGCAAAGGGCTTCACTCAGACATATGGTACTGATTACAAAGAGACTTTTGCCCCCGTTGCCAAGCTCAATACAGTCAGAGTACTTCTATCTCTTGCAGCAAACCTGGATTGGGATCTACAACAACTTGACGTGAAAAATGCCTTCCTCAACGGTGATTTGGAAGAGGAAGTCTACATGAATCTTCCACCGGGATTTGACAAAGACATGAAGAAAGGGAAAGTCTGCAGACTAAACAAAGCTCTCTATGGTTTGAAGCAGTCCCCAAGGGCCTGGTTTGACAGATTCACAAAGGCGGTCGTACAACAGGGGTATAGCTCATACCGACCATACCCTCTTTTATCGACACAAAGATGGTAAGAGTACAATTCTTATTGTCTATGTGGATGACATAATTTTGACAAGAAACGATACAATGGAGATGACAAGACTGAAAACCAGATTAGCAGCTAAATTCGAGATAAAAGATCTTGGACCATTACGGTACTTTTTTGGTATGGAGGTTGCTAGAAACAAGAAAGGAATATCAGTCACTCAAAGAAAGTATGTCTTGGATCTGTTAAAGGAAACAGGGATGCTAGGCTGTAAACCAGTAGACACACGTATGGACTCCACAACAAAGATAGGAGAGAAGAAAGATGGAACTCCTGTTGATACTGGGAGATACCAGCGACTAGTTGGAAAGCTCATCTATCTATCTTTCCCACACCAGACCAGATATTGCATTCGTTGTGAGTGTTGTTAGTCAGTACATGCACGCTCCTTGCGAAGAACACATGGAGGCTGTACTCCGAATCCTAAAGTACCTCAAAGGATTGCCTAATAAAGGTTTGTTTTTCAGCAGGAATGAGTCCAGGAGTATTGAGGGATTCACTGATGCAGATTGGGCAGGTTCTATTAAAGACAAGAGGTCTACTTCAGGGTATTGTACGTTTGTATGGGGCAATCTGGTTACTTGGCGAAGCAAGAAACAAACAGTTGTGGTCCGGAGCAGTGCTGAGGTTGAATTTCGAGCCGTGGCTCGGTATTTGTGAAATGCTATGGCTGAAACTATTGCTTGAAGAATTGGAGATGAAAATAAATCTCCCTCTAAAGATTTACTGTGATAATAAGGCGGCCATAAGTATTTCCCATAATCTAGTCCATCATGATCGAACAAAACATGTGGAAGTGGATGGACACTTTATCAAAGAAAAAATTGAGGATGGTATATTGTGCATAACCTATGTGTCTACTGGTGATCAAGTTGCAGATGTACTAACAAAAGCTCTAGCTAGCAAGATATTCGAAAGACAGATTGACAAGCTGGGCATGTTGAATCTTGGAAACCCAACTTGAGGGGGAGTGTTGAAGAATTTCCCGGTTCTTGTTCCCTATTTTTTAGGGATTTTTTCCTATTAGGTTGTTTCCAAATAAAGGGATAAGGAAGGTTGTTTCCTATTATCTCTCTAGTTTTAATTCAGTGATCTTTTCCTTAAATTAAGGAATTGTTAGTTTCTATATTTGTGGAGAATCATTGACAGCCCTGTAGTCAAGTTTCTCTGTATAAGGCCTTTGCCTTTCACGTAATAAACTATCAGAGGAGAATTTTCTTCTATATTTCTTCACATAATAGTAATATAACTTGGAAATCCGCAAATAAAAATCCGGCAACATCACTTTAAGTTGCAATTATCTGGTAGAGAAAATAAATACCTGCAAAGCTAGCTCGGAAGGAGCTTCTTTCTGGTCTTCTGTTGCATCATACTCTGGTATTGAATCTAACAACAACTTCCTTGTATGCTTCTTCCTAGAACTATGTTGCAGCGTCTTTGTTAAGATAATTGGCGTCCCAAAGAATGACCCGGTAATATAGACCTCAATTGTTGGCGAAGCCGATTCTGCACCCAGCAATTGCTTCCCTTTGAGAAAGCCAGCATCGGCAATTATGTTTGATTCACAATCCATGCTCCATATTTGGCCATGCGGATTTGCTTCTCCAGTGAAACCATTACTATCACACAATTCCAAAACCCCGGATAGCACAAGAACATCCTTGTCAAAGACCTCAAATTTCACACTTCCAGTAATCCTTATACTGTCAGTGCTTATGAATGTAACTTCTTCAGATTTCTTATCTAACCGATCCCTTCGAAGAAGGGTTGGGGATGCTTCCCCATCCGAATATATGCTAGTTCTAACACCATTAACTTCGAGAAGGGTGTCAGGATCCAGCGGAACATGATTCAAGGTGAGGTACTCAGGAGTGGAATCGTCGATCTCGCAATTGCTAATTCTAACATAAAACACTTTTAAATCAAGCCAAGGCAATGACACCTTAATGTTGGGTTTATGAGAGGAGTGAATCCCAGGAGCGTGTCCATTATCTGTTGGCCCATTTCCATTTGAAGTTTCATAAGAACTCTCCATAACACTCTCAAGATTTTGACTCTCCTCAACAGCTTCCTTCAATTTCAACTAAATGATTTGAGATATTCCATAAGAACAGAACTCAAATCCTGCATCAATGTTAATGAAATGAAATTACACCACTATGCAAGATTTATTTGGACATAGAATAACCAAAGAGAGGCTAAAGAAAAAGGCATAATTATGCTCGAACTACCCTAAAGAGAGGAATACGCAAGATAACAATTAAAAGAAACAAACCTCCTAATATGTCATTATAAGAGAAATAAGCAATCCATTAGAGATATTGTCCCGTTTATTTCACCGATTCGAGTTTACTACAGTAAAAAACTCTAAGAAACAGTCACATCTAACTTTTTTGTTACAGTAAAAAGCTCTCACATAAAATCACATCTCAACTCGAATTAGCGAACTAAACTAGCCCTAAAATAGTAAGAGATAGTACTCATATCAATAAAAAGGAAATCCATGAAAACAAAGAACGAGAACAAAATAAGAGAAGCCAAAGATGTAAGCTTTAGTTTCCAATAAGAATCCAATAAAGCAACAAACGGCATTTGGTCAGCAAGAGGAAGAAAGAAAACCACTGACAAAAAGAGAGAGCAAGACCGGGAGATAAAATAAGGGATAAGGAGATGGAAAATACCAGAAAGATCCAAAAATCAGAAGCTTCATGAAACAAATATCTGATGGTCAAAACCAAAGCATCAGTCTCACCGACCTACTTTCCAAACAAATTGACAACCAAAAATATACTAACCAATTCAGAAATGAAACCCCAAATTCAATAGAATCCTTGGTTTTTGAAAATGTAAACCTCTGGAAAGATAAATTTATCTTTTAACTCTTCAGAAATAAAAACACCACCAAATTAAACTTATTATCGGAATTGATTGTCCTGCTAAATAACTTATCACCGACCACAACCATAAAAAGGATAAACAGAATAAAAGGGGGGAAAAATCTTACAAATCCCAAAATAGCCGGTGATAAACGACGCATTAACCACACGTCATACAAAAAAAAAAAAAAAAAAAAAAAAAAAAAAAAAAAAAAATTTTTTTTCATTGTTTATTGCTACCCAGAAGCTTTTTTTCTTTTCTTTATATACTCACCAGAAAGAAATTCATAACCCCCAATCTTTTTGCCTGTCCTTGTAAAGTATCCAAATAACCGAAATTCGAGGTTCTCGTGAGTGATTTCAACCGTTTCCACAAAACCAGAAACAAAGAGCTTTATTGACAAAAGAAAGAAGAACGAATCAAAGAGCTCAATTTTGGGTGGATGGGAAATGGATTTCGTTGATTGGCTTTCAATTTGCGAAATGGGAATCGACCCAAGTTCCCAAATTATCCAGAGAATGGTGGGTTAATCCTCAATTTTATCGAAGCAGTGTCAGAAGCTTTGAAAAATTAATTAAAGGAAAAACAAAAATATTAAATAAAATATTAATTTGAGGCAGGGTCAATGCTGTGTATCTGATATTCTTCAGATCTTATCCTATAAGGAAGAAGAGTCACAGTGTAATTGAAAATGACGTCCCGTTCAAGCCTTTTTGGCACCTCTGAATCGATGGAGGAGAGAAGATACTTTAGAAAAGCTTTCGTCAAATCTTCTCCCTATTGTTATATTAGAAAATGTCATATATTATATCTGTGGATACATACGGTAAGTTCCATGATCATACGGTCCGGCGAATGTAATTTTCTTTCTACGTAGTATACGTGTAATATGTAATATGGCACACTTGTACATGTAATTTTTATTTTTCGTGTGTCCGTATAATTACACGTATTAGATTATATTTATTAAGTATTATATTATATTAAGATAAGTGTTACACAGATAAAAATAATGTTACACGAACATAACAAAAATTACATTTGCTGAATTGATCCGTCATATTAAGACAATCCCTTTGTTCGGCAAATAAAGGCGATTGGGCTTGTCCTTGATGCTTTTGAGTTAGGTAATTTGAGTGTATATTTTGAGTTGAATTTGAGTTGAAGTTGTAATTTGAGTTTGTGTTTGGTTGTGTACATTTGAATTATGCTTTAAGATAAAAATCTTTTTTGAGTTTGTGTTTGAGTAAGTCAAAACTTAAATTTATTTTTAGTTAGTATTTTAATAAAAACTCAATGCTGATGAAAAATTTTAATAGGGTATATGGGTCTAGTTTTATTCGTATTTCCGTTGTCAGCGCATAGAAAAAAATCATCTCAATCAGAATTAAAACGAAAAAATTATAGCATTTTTAAGAATATAAAAAATACTATTTGGCCCCGTTCATTTCGTTGATTCGAGTTTAGAATTTGAGTTTTGCTACAGTAAAAAACTCTCACAAACAATCACATCTAACTTTTTTACTACAGTAAAAAGCTCTCACATAAAATCACATTTCAACTTAAATTAAAAACTCGAATCAGCGAACTAAACGGACTCAAGTTTGAACTTGAGTTTGAACTCGAGTTTAGAACTAAAACTCGAGTTTAAGTTTTCTTTTTAACTCGAGTTCAGAAACTCGAACTCAAGTTGAGATGTGACTTTATGTGAGAACTTTTTACTGTAACAAAAAAGTTAGATGTGATTGTTTGTGAGAACTTTTTCTATAAAAAAACTTAAATTCTAAACTCGAATCAACAAAGTGAACGGGGCCTAAATTTTCATTCAAAAACTAACTCTCCGGACAACTCCAAAAGCATGTGGATCCCACACCCCAAATCTCGAGTTATCGCGACTCAGGATCAATAGAAGCCTCATAATATTTGACCATGTTTAAAGCTTTGATGGTTTTTTTTTTTTTTAATTAAAAAAAAAATATCTTCCCCCCTCTCCGGTGGCAATCGACTTAATTGTAGGAGATATCCATATCAGCGTTACTAACGATCCAAGGAAAGCCCAAAGCTTGACAAAAAGTGATCATAGACGAAATCTCAGGTGGCTTGGCCATTGAGCCATTCCAAACTCAGAAAGAAATCGTCACTTTAGTCCCTCTTTGCGCTCCGAGTATGCGTGATGGTGTTCCTTTAGATTTTCTCTTCCTTTTCAAGAGTCGCTATCATTTAGGATTTTTAGTTTTTTTTTTTTTGTTTTTGTTTTTTTTACAGCGAATTTTAGTAATTTTGGGTTACAATTGGATTTTCGTACACCTTTGGTTAAAAATTAGATGGATATTTTCAATTGGACTAAATTTGTTAGTAAATTAGGTCTCATTTAGTTCGTGAATATGAATTCTTAATTTGAATTGAGATATAATTTTGTGTGAGAACTTTTCACTGTAACAGAAAAAGTTAAATATGATTTTTTATGAGGATTTTTGACCGTAACAAAACTAGAATTGAAAACTCAAATTGGTTAAATGAACGAGACTCAAGAATTATAGGATGGATGACACTGTTAAAATTAAAAGATCACATACTAATTAACTAGTTACTTAAATGCTCACAGACTAATAATACTAATTACTCTAAATACAAATAAGATTATGCAATGAAAAGACAAATATGATAACTAAGGGGTTGTTATTTTATAACGAAACTCTAAAAAAGTTTGAACTCGAGTTACAACTTTATTCAAGTTCATGTTCTTTTGTAAAATGTGAATTTGAACTCGAGTTTGGGGCTAAACTCGAGTTTTTCCCCTTCAACTTGAGTTCATAAACTCGAATTCAAGTTAATAAACAATATTTTTTCTATTCTTAAAAATGTCATAATTTTTTCGTTTTAATTATGATTGAGATGATTTTTTTCTATACATTTACAACGAAAAGACGAATAAAATCCTACCCATATACCCTATTAAAATTTTTCATCACCATTGAGTTTTTATTAAAATACTATATAAATATAAATATAAATTTTGACTCACTTAAATACAAACTAAGATTCTCAATTCAAATCATAACTCAAATGTGCACATCTAAACACAAATTCAAGTTATAACTTTAACTTATACCTCGTTCATTTCACCAATTCGAGTTTTCAGTTCTAGATTTTTACAGTAAAAAGCTCTAAAAAAATATCACATTACAGCTCGAATTTAACTTAAAATCATCACTCAAATCATTTTAACTTTAAAATGTAAAAGAACAACCTCTAAAACTCTAATGGAACGTATTTTAACTTTACAGATCTATTGCTATAACTGTTTAGTGAGGTAAGCTTGCCTTCAGCCAAAACAACGAAGGAAAAAGAGCACAAAAAATGGCGTAAGGAGGTGATTTTTCTTCTTCTCAACAAAAACACAAAAAAAGAAAAAAAAAAAAAAAAAAAGAAAGAAAGTTGATTCTATTCTTGGACATTAGTGGCTTGTTTTTGCAATTATATAGATCAAAGAAAAAGAATACAGAGGTTGTTCTTTTGTGACGAAACTCATAAAAAATTTAAACTCGAGTTACAATTTTATTTAAGTTCATGTTCTTTTGTAACATTTGAGTTTGAACTTAAGTTTGGGACTAAACTTGAGTTCAAGTTTCCCTTTCAACTCAAGTTAATAAACTCGAACTCAAGTTAATAAACATTATTTTTTCTATTCTTAAAAATACCATAACTTTTCATTTTAATTCTGATTGAGATAATTTTTTTTTCTATGCCTTCACAACGAAAAGACGAATAAAACCACACCCATATACCCTACTAAAATTTTTCATCACCATTGAGTTTTTATTAAAATACTATCTAAATACAAATTTAAGTTTTGACCCATCCAAACATAAACTCAAAAAGATTCTCAATTTAAATCATAATTTAAATGTACACATCTAAATACAAACTCAAGTTATAACTTTAACTCAAGTTATAATTCAAGTTCAACTCAAAATTATCACTCAAATCACCATAACTTAAAAATATAAAAGAACAACCCCATAGTCTTTCGCAGAAAAAAAAATGATTAGACACCAGAAAGTGACACTTTCAACTAAAAAAAAAAAAAAAAAACCCGTGCCTCTAGTTTGAGCAACTATTTTCCCTCTTAAAAGGTATTTCACATTTTCTTTTTTATCAAAC
>NW_010366164.1:350023-411799 GCF_000414095.1 Morus notabilis
AAAAAAAAAAAAAAAAAAAAAAAAAAAAAAAACCAACACACTGTTCTCTTCCATTTCCCAAAAAAAAAAACCCATGAATAATTAGCAAAAGATACGTTTGCATAATAGCGTTAAACCATTTGAAACTAGCATGTTAATTATTGAGATTCGACTCTCATGTCGGCTTTTTTGTTCTTTTAATAATGATTTAGGGTTCGTTCGGTTCGCTAATTCGAGTTGAGATGTGATGTTGTGTGAGAACTTTTTACTGTAACAAAAAAGTTAAATGTGACTGTTTATGAGAACTTTTTACTGTAGCAAAACTCGAATTCTAAACTCGAATCAGCAAAAAGAACAGAATCTTAATTAATAGTGTTGTAAATTTAAAAAAATATATTTTTAATTATACTGAAAGAAGAAATAGTTGTTATAAAAAATAACTGAATGTTTAGTAAACTATAATTATAGCAGTTATACTAGTTTTAAAATCAATGTAATAGCATTTGATAAATTATAAAGTTGAATTACTGTGAATAGTTAAAAATTACGACTATATTATATTATACTATAATATAATATAGATAATTACAATATAATATATACTTATTATTATATTTAATATAATACAAAAATTTATTATTATATAATATATTATATAATAATAGAATATAATAATATTATTAAAATAATAACTAAAATAATTAAAAATAACGATTATATTATATTATACTATAATATAATATATATAATTATAATATAATGTATATTTATTATTATATTTAATATAATACAATAAAATTATTATTAAATAACATATTATATAATTAAGTAGTACTAAGAGGATTGACTGCTGTTCGTGACTTTTGGGTTTGATTCCGGGGCAGATGTGAAATGTACTACTTTTTATTATTAGTTTGTTTGAGATGTAACGTCTGGTTTGAATTTTTAATTTCAATTTTATTATCGTTAAGATCTCTCATTAAAAATTATATTTAATTTTTTTTACTATAATTAAAAATTATAATTATGATATCATATTATTAAAATAATTATAATATTATTATAATATCATATTATATGATAAAATGATAATATTAGAGTTATTAATATAATTATAATAGTATTTGTTACAATATTACTATTATATTATATTACAAGTCTGAATTTTATATTGAGAAAATTGTAGATTTTAAATTTTATTAGGGGTATTATGGGTATTTTAAAAGTTTCATTAATTGTACTATGCTGATTACCACACAATCTAAAAGTCAAAGTTGTATTTAGACTGTTTTTTATTTTAGCTGTAGATTCTTAAAAAATTCTTCAAAAAGCACTTTTAAGAGATTTACTAAACACTAAAATCAGCGTCTGCTGCAAACAGAAGCTGATTTTAGGAGGAAAAAGTAATACCAAACTAAGCCAATATCTATCAAGTCAATTAAAATATTGTGACACATCAATTAAAATGTTATACAAATTAAACTATTTTAATGCCCGTGAGTAAAATTTTACTAGTATAAGTCTGTTCAGACAATAAGTAATCTTTGAAACCAGACAGATGCCCACAATAACCAATTCCATCGTGGAATAAGACATTATACTTGATAGAAAATTTGATGCCAACAAACGTCAAACACTTGGTGTTTGGTATGAGAATTTGTATCATGATTCGTGACTCGCTACAATAATTTATCTCACAAAAAACACACGTAAACCGATAATGATTCTGAATAATGATTCTGAATCCATGAACCAAACGTCCACAAATTTAATATTTGATTACTATTAACTAATATGTTAACTTCTTTATTTAATCATTACAATATTACTATTTGAATATTATTTTAGGAAAAATTTCATTTTGATACTCTCTGTTATATCAAAATTTGAATTTAGTATCATCTGTTTTAAAAAATTTCACGCCGGTACCTCAATCTTTAAAAAAATCTTTTTTTGGTACATCATAGCATTTTTTGGGACACGAAATGACAAAATTACTCTTATTGTAAAAATTCATCTATTGACCGGAATTTTAAAGAAAAATAAAAAAGGGTTTTAAAAGTTATTATACCTGTAGAGCATAATCCTTTTTTAAACATTCATCTCTTCCAAATCCGTTTTTAAAATCCTTTTTTCTTCAAAATTCTAGTTAGCAAATGAATTTTTACAATAAAAACAATTTTGACTTTTCATGTCTCAAAAATAACTTCGAGGTACTAAAAAAGTATTTTCTAAAAGATCAAGATATCAACGTGAGGAGATGATCTAGTACATTAGTCGTTGGTCAAAACATATAAAATAACTAAAGATTTCGAATTGCACTCTCCGCTGCTGCTTCACGACAAGTCATAATGCTAATCACGTTGTAATGTTTTGGTTATTAGTTAAAATACAAAATTAAAGAGTTTAATCAAGTAAAATTGAAGCAACTTATGATTTTTTTTTTTGGGGGTACAGAAAAAGTAAAATCACTTAGGCACTTGACGTATGGCATGTAACACGTATAGTTTATCACTCAAGATTATAGCACAGACACGTTCGATTCCATAAAAGACGCGCATGTTCTTTTGTCTAAAAAATTCAAAAAAAGACAACTCGAGTTTCAACTTTATTCAAGTTCATGTTCTTTTAAGTTTCAATTTTATTCAACTTTATTCAAGTTACAACTCTAACTCAAGTTATAACTCAAATTCAACTTAAAAACTACACTCAAGTTACACTCTAAAAGAACAACCCATTAATTTCTCATACCAGTTTGACCAAAAAAAAAAAGAGTATAATGATGAGTTCATAATTTTGACAAAAGAAAGCCACCAATGATGATACACTGAAAAACAAAATAATAATAATAATAATAAATGAAAAAAAGAGACCAAATCTCGTTAAACTTTAGCATTGGGTAACGTCTTTGAATTAAACTTTCAAAAACTACACTTATTAATTTCAACATTTTTTTTTTTTTTTTTTGTGTACGGTGTGAGCCTATATAGCTCTTATTTTACTAACAAGAATGAGACCACCGAATTCGAACTCTGCTAGACACACCCACATACTCACGCAACATTTTATCAAATTTGTAAAGTATAATTAATAAATCGAGTCCCCTCCATTTAAATATTAAAACCATGTCCCATGAAATCTATCTTATCGAGGCTGTTACATTTCTGGATAAGATCTCTTCCCCTTCTTTTGAAGTATGGACTCAACCCCTAAAATAAGCCAGATCACGTGAATCCCACATGGTTATAAGGCCTCTCTAACAGGTACAGAGGCCCTGCTACATAGACAGTAGTTAAAAAAATATAAAGCAGCCCTTCTATGATTCAGCTACATGATAATGATCTTATTATTATCCAAGAATATTGATCAGAACAAATTTCGAAAAAAGCAATTTCAATGCCGTCGAGACGAGAAAAATATAAAAAAATCAGTTACAGCCTGCAAAACTTGATCAAACCTGGGTCAAGGTGGCTTGATTTTAGTCGGTTTGTTTCCAGTCGTTCAGCTCGTGTCAAGTCCTAGGATTCCTACCAAGCATAATTAGTTTGTTATTAGGCTGAAGCTTATTCAAACACCAGATCAAGCAGCTAAGTAGACTAGAATCTGTACTAAATCAAACAGCAACTTCCATTCTACTGGAACTTCTACTAAATCAGACGACCATTTGTGCAACATTACAAATCAGCCACTGTTGTTTATGAGAATTAAGAAGCTATGCAAACAAACTTGTATTAAAGTGTAAATCACTTTGATGAAGTTAAACAACACATCGATGAACTAGAACCAGTATTGAGATCCAAATTGCTCTCTTTAAGCAATAAAGTAGGTGATTAGAGCTCAAATTTTCAACAATTTTAGGCTCATGGTACAATAACCCAACTCTAAGGTCTACTTAGTACAGAATTGCAGGATTGACTTCAAGATTTTAGAGAGATGTAACTGTAGTATTTAAGGAACATACATTGCGCGCCAACTGGTTAGATACTCTGGTCTTGCCATCTATAAGTGCGGATGCCTAGATCCCTCAAACATGAGATAACTAAAAATTGCTTCATCGCTTATAAGCAGGCATCTAAGAACCCAGCTAAATATGTATTGACACCTATAAACAGACGTCTAAGAACCCACCAAAATGTTGAACAGACTCCTCAACCACGGGAACAGACCAAACTTGTTTTAAAAGACATCAATGATGTTGTTAAAATACTCCTCAATTATCTTTCTATAAGATGAACTCCCTGTCGTAGGCAAATGACAAGGCTAATTATTGTTCATACTGTGAAAAACACAATGCTTAGGCATGCAAAGCATAACGTTTGACCATGCTTACACTGCACAAAGCATACTAATCCGGATGGATATTTCGAGTCCTTGACAACCAACAATAAAGGTTTCCCTGAGCGCCAAAAGAGTCATTTTTAGAAAAAGGAATATTTAAAAGAGTTGTTTTTACTATTTTTTTTAATTGAAAGGAATAGTTGATAAATCAAAACCAACACTAATGTACTAAAGAAAAATAAGAACAAAGCAAAATTGATGTAGGACACATCAATTGAAACTTAAAAAGGTCCAAGAATAAAAAACGGAAGGAAATACAAGACAATAGTAAAAAATGGAAGGAAATACAAAGAAAAGATGACAGAACCGGGATGAGTAGAATAAAATCACTGATATGCAAGCCAATTTGATATGCAATGGCGGAATCCTGGAGCCGTTTTCACCGGGGAACTGCAAAGTCTATGGAGGCCATGGAAGAATATATGACAATAATCAGTAGATGAAAAAATTCTACCGAAAATGGGTAAAAAACATGTGGAGTGGGGATTATGTAACATATAGTATAGAGTAGGAGACATAACGCAACAACATTTGATTAATGTGGAAAGTTCAAAGAGGAAAATGAGAATAACTCTGCGTGTTTTTTAGGTCATGAACAAAAGAAAATAACTAACAGAATCAGCAATGCTTCTAGGAATCAAACTCATCTGTAAGCTTCAAGAAATAGATGTATACACTTACAAGATCAGCCTAGGGATATTTCAACGCAATACTGAAATTCTAACCTATGACGCTTCACGACATGCCACATAGAAAGAAACGTTCAAGTCTATAGACCAGGTTATCTGGACATATTCATTTGAAAAACAGCAGATGAATTGGTTATGATTGGGAAAAAAAAAATTCCTAACCCAGTAATTGTGTTCTTCCTCTCTCCAACCCCATATATTGACACGTGTTAAGCTATAATCAGGCTCTTTTTTGCACGATCCTTTGCCAATTTCTATATGTTGTGAAGGCAGTGAGGTGCAATTCAATTCATAAATATCCATGCAAAAAATAACACCACTTCTCAGAAGAAAGACAGCTATATGAGCAAGAAAGCGATTATCATTGAAGAAGTTATTACTCCAACTTCTACCAATTCAACACGAACAAATCAATATTTAAAGAGACAAAAGAAACACAAATATGAAACCCAAAGTTACAAAAATTCGAATTTGGAGGTAACTCATTGATAAGTTCAAATAAGCTTCATGATACAAAGCCCAAAATTTCAGTTATCAAAACATTCTTTTTGCCTTTCACATAGTGACACGGAAGGAAAACCCTATTAACTTATTGTCTCACACAGCCTGCGGGCCTTGTCACAATGGTGATGCAAGTCCTATACGATGATATAGAAAAACAAGTCAGAAACCCACTTAGGAAACTAAATTTAGGCATTGGCACTAAAAATGGCGTGAATTTACTAGCTGATGGAACAATTACATCTGCTATGGTTGATAATTGCTAATATTCTATTGTCCAATAGGATAAAGTCGTGATTGGCCCTAAGAAGCACTAAATAAATTCAGAATTTTCCCAGTAAATACGGCTTATAATTCCATATTCTTAGCTTACCCAACAAAAAATAAAATAAAATAATGTAAGCAAAAGAAATATCAAAAAATTGGACTTCAACTAAAATTGACAACCACATGAACTCTCAAAGACGAAGAATCAAACATATTTATCAAGAACTATCAAGTAAAATGCTCACTAACAATCACTTAAAAAAATTGCATAAATAAATTAATTTTTTATACCTTGACAAAGGTAGCTCCAGCAGGTGGAATCAACGGCGATGTTGGATTTGAGCCGAGCGGAAGCGATCGCGCTGTGAAGCGGCATCAACGACTCGACGCTTCCCAAAGCGGAAATTATCCTTAGATATCACAATTGGCATATTCAGAATATATATATATATATATATATATGTATGTATGTATGTATAAATCTCTCTTTTTCCAATTGAAAATTGATCATGATAAATTTGATCAAAATAGCAAAAGATATGAGAAAGTGACGATTTTGATGAGATGTATATGGTTGTAAAAATGGGGGTTAAAATCATTTGTACCGTGAAGCTCGAGGAATGGATCCGGAGGCCGAGGAAAATGGAGAGGAAATTGGTATGGAATTTAAGGATTTTGGGGAGACGACTTTGGAGCGAGCTGCGATGGAGCGAGAGCCTGCCATTAGAGCTGATCTGCAGAAGGACGCCATTTTTCTGTGTGGAAACTGCAACTTCAAAAGGTGAAAACAGAGACCGAAAACTCGTAAGCAGCCGATATCAGAGTCCTTAAACCCTACCAGGAATTAGAGGTTCCCAGAGTTCATTGGAACGACGACGTTTTAAGAGATTTACAATTTCGCCTTTTTTTTGGCTGTGGTTGTATTTTTGGCAATATGCTAGAACGACTTTCTAACAAAGTGAAATTAGTAAAATGACATTTTTTTATTTTTTATGAAGAAAAATATTTACTTATTTTTTGTAAAATGAGGTCATTTTGCAGATAAAAATTTTTGAGAAGTTATTTTACTAATAAAACTTTTCAAAAGAGTTATTTTTACAAAGGCCTCGTATTTTGTTATTTTTTTGGGAGATTTTCTGATACACTTAGGCACCGTTCACTTCGCTGATTCGAGTTTAGAATTCGAGTTTTTCTACAGTAAAAAGCTCTCACAAACAATCACATCTAACTTTTTTGCTACAGTAAAAAGCTCTCACATAAAATCACATCTCAACTCGAATCAGCGAAGTGAATGAGGCCTTAATGTACTGGTGGGTTATGTTTTTTTAATCGTTAAGTTTGTATATTTTTTTATTTTTATGTGATTTTATGTAAATTTAACAAACAAAAAATCTAACATACTTATATGATGTGTCAAAAAAAGTCTTTTTTTAAAGGTATAAAGCAATATAATTCCTTTAAATTCAACACAATGTTTTCATATTCATTTTTCTTTGGATAGCAGTGTTTTCATTTTCTAGGGAAAAGAAGTGCGTTTATTTTCTTAAAAAATAAATTGGTGCAGTTTCTTTTGTTAACATGAAATCGGATTATAAGAATAAAGGGTTATTGGTTAACCCTTTGGATGGTCCAAAGTCATTTTCTTTTTTTTTTTTGAAATGGATAAATATATTCTGAAATATGAAAAAGGATTAAATACACCAATTTTTACACATAGTTATAAGAAACACGACACAACAAATAACCGGTTTATCAATAAATTTGAATGAAACTCAAAGAAAAACAGCATAAACTAGACTCCACAAACAAAAATCACTCAAAGAGGTACACAAAATTCGAGCACACACATGGCTCTTTGACAGGTCCTCTATAGTCGATAGAAATAATCTGATCAACTGATATCGAGAAGCTCATAACATAAAGACTAGACAAAAACCGCAGAGAAACATATATTGTGGAAGAAAAAAACAGTAACCTAAACAAATCAGGGTCTGTTCATTTCACCGATTCGAGTTTAAAATTCGAGTTTTACTACGGTAAAAAGTTATTTAAAACAATCACATCTAATTTTTTTGCTACAGTAAAAAACTCTCACATAAAGTCACATCTCAACTCAAATTAAAAACTCAAATCAACAAACTAAACGAGTCCTTAATATTATTGAAAAGTGATATTTTTGTATTATTGACCCCCTTAATCATAATTGTCCCTTTATTAAAATTGATTAACTTAAAAAAATTTTAAAAGTCTTCAAAAATAAAAATAAAAATAAAAATAAAAATGAAAATGACGGGGCAATATTGGTTTCACATTAAATTTTAAGGCTCAATTCTAAATTTTTTTATAAAATAATTACTTTGTGATTTTATAATATAAACATTAATTAATTAAAATTCTTATTATGTAATTTTTGTTATTCTTAAAGTATATAAAAAATTTTGTATATTTCAGCTTCCTTCTCCTAAATTTGTTAAAAGAAGAAGAAGAAGAAAAAATTGAAGTAATTACACTGCACGTTAAAATTTCATTATTTGAGTTGAAATTTTAAATTTTTTTAAAATATTATAAATATAATAATAATGATATAATAATTATTATAATAATATTATATTTTATTCTATATAAGGAAATAGTCATTATTTTAATGACACACAAATGATATAAAATTTTACTATTTGTATTATATTTCAAAATTTTGCTAAAGAGAATTCCTCGGAAATAAATGCCGTATTTAGAATTGATTCCGTTTTTATTTTTCACATTTTTTGAGAAAGAAAAATGAAAACATTTTTAAAACGGTATTTGACGCAATAAAAATAAAAAATAATAATAAAAATGATTTTTTAATTTAGTTTAAAATGATAGAGAAATGATTTTATTATTTATTTTTGTTTTTTACTCTTTCGAGCAAAAAAAACATTAATAAATTTTTTATACTAAAAATAATCTCTTAATTAAATTATTAAACGTATTTTTAAAAATAACTTATACATAAAATTAAAAATATTTTTATTTTTATTTTTATTTTCATATAAAAAATTAAATCATTTTAAAATAAATTTTAAATGCGCGAGTCCATTCCTTTTTTTAAATTAGATAACAGTTACGGAGCAGTCCACCGTAGCATTGCATAGAACACAGGGTATCAGAGTGAAGTTAGCCCTTACAGCAAGCTCGAGAGAGAGAAAGACGACGCACTCACGCTCAGAAAGCTTTCTCATCTCTTGCAAGCAGAAATGGCGGAGGAGGCGATTCTCGGCTACTTGGAGACCCACGACCTAATCTCTGACTCTGGTGTCTTCGCCGCTGAGCGCGGAATTGGTCACAACGAGGTCGTCAACATCATCAAGAGTCTCCATGGTTTCCGATACGTCGACGCCCAGGTTTTTCTTCTCCTCTCCCTCCCTCTCTCTCTCTCTCTCTCTCTCTAACATTCGTCATTTCTCTTAATTCACTGTAATCTAGGATATAGTTTGGATTTTCTATTGCGTTTCTTAAGGATTTCTACGCCCAATTTTGGTTGAGAGAATGCGATTTTTGTTCGAGATTTTAGTACCTAATTTACTCGCAAAAGATGCGTTTATGTATCGAGCATTCTGTTTGTGTGAATTTCTCTATAGTTTGTTGCTTGAAACTTTTATTTACAGATTTAGGACTTTGTAACTTCGTAATTTATTCATTTTTTTTTTCTGTTTTTAAAAGCGAAATTAATGGTGAAGATCTTCTCAAGATGTGCTTAAGATTAAGATAATATCCACCATGTTATCACTTTCAGAAATTCCAATCTCATTATGCATGGACAAATCAATTATATGACTGTGATAAGCGTTTAAAAAGAAGCAGAGATATCACATTTATGTGATAGTTTTGTTACCAATTAAGCGCCGTAGTCCTCTACTAATGAGAGCAATACTACATAAAAACAACGCAAGAAAAGCACATATAAGATTGATAGTCGTTGTATCGCAGATTTTTACTAGGACAAATAAGAAGAATACAAGAGATGACAGAGCTCCTGCCTCTCAAACTCTTTGTATTTCGCTTTAACGTAATTCTCAGACTGGCGTTCCTGTAAAAATAAAAGTTATGGCAACTGAAAACCCAATATGCCCTTACTAAAAGTTTGGCCCAGGTGCTAACTCTGCATTAAGAGGACGCCGTGATAAATTAGGCTTGACGCACTCAATGGGTTTTTAGGATGAATTTTTCTTTGCGTTATTTTATTTATGTTCATTTATGGAGATGTTATTTGTAGTCTGTTCTGGATTTACTACCTGCTAGATAAGCCTACTTGGTATTTATGAATGACCAATGAACGAAATGGAGATTAATTCATTTAGCTGGAATTATGCAGGACATTAAGAAGGAGGCATGGGTGCTTACTGATGAGGGAAAAACGTATGCTGCAACGGGATCACCTGAAGTACAACTATTCCTCGCCGTACCACCAGAGGGTATCCCAAAAGAAGAACTACAGGTGATTACTAACTTTTTTTTGTAATCTAAAGTTTCTGTGCTATTGGTTAATCTAACAATTTTGTTGTCATGGTTTTACTTGAATTGTTGAAACTGATGTTTGGATGCAGAACAAGCTTGCGCCATCAGTTTACAAAATAGGTTGTGCCCAGGCCGCAAAGAATAAATGGGTGGAGATGGGAAAATTAATAACCAGAAAGGTAATAGTACTTGTTAACAAAATTATAATTATATTATTCTCCTGTTCAGGACGTTTTTATGTGTTGCATAAGGTTTTGAGTAACCTATGCTCGAGCAGATTCATCTTTCTTCTTTGTTGCTTTCCTTTTGCGACGTGGCGTGTTTGTCGTAGTTAAGGTTTGGATTATTTTCTTTAACGAGAACTTCTTTTCAAATGATTGTTCTTTAGGCCCTGGGGAGGTTGCTTTAAAGGTTCAGCATTTAATTTATGTTGCTAGCTTAACAACTTTGAATTTATAGTTAGAATCAGTACATGCTATGGCAAAAATGCTTATTGATTCTTTCTTTGTGAAGGGTTATAGATTGACAAGTTTGTAAATTTGCTCAATGATTCTTCTTTCGTCAAGAATTATAGATTGACAAGTTTATATTTCCAGTTTAAAATCATGTTCTTGGAATTGGAAGGAGAATTAGAAATGGTGGGTGATGTGGTTCAACTTGTAAACTTAATTGAGAAATAGTGATATTGGTTGTAAGATATTATATCAAATATATTTTTTTTTCAATTATAGCTTTCTTTCTAATGTCTTTCCGTATTCCTTGCCGTAATTTTTCATTTTTTGCTATAGATTTCAAATCTTGGGTGCTTTCTGAGAAACTGCAGTATAAAACTTTCTCATCTTATCCGATATTCTTTTCTGTACTGGTTCATGTGTGTGCGTGCACATGTCTGCATAGTGTTTGTGTGTGTGATTGTGTTCTTTCATAGAGTCCTAGATGTTCTTCAACAATTTGTGGGTGCTTCACATTATCCTGTTTAATTTGATGTGTCTAAATTTATTGCATCTGCTCTTATGTATATTTTTCTATTTTTGCTGTAGGTTGAACATGTGGATGATAAGGTGAAAGATTTACTTCTGCGGATAAATGATGGACAGGTGCGTAAGCTTTTCCTTGACCTCCATGTCATTAATATTGACAACTTGTGTCATGGTGTAAATGTTTGCTTCTTGACGCAAACTAGGGATGGAAAAATTATATGTATATTTTTCATATATTGAATAATTACATGGCTAAGTATTTATAGAGTTTACATAGAGAGAAAATATGAAAGGATATCTACCACAATCCCTGAAAATCAGGAATTGTTAAAACTAATTTTCCTAATTTATTTACAGCCTAAAATACCTCTTGACACCCCCTCTCAAGCTGAGGAGTGAATATCTTCCATTCCCAGCTTGGCTACAATCTCATGAAAATTAGAACAATTTAATCCTTTTGTTAAAACGTCAGCCAGTTGACCTCCCGAAGGAACTTAGGACATACATATGAGTCCTTCCAACTTCTCTTTGATGAAGTGTCTATCAATCTCAATATGTTTTGTCCTATCATGTTGAATAGGATTGTGAGAGATGTTGATTGCTGACTTGTTGTCGCAGTAGAGCTTCATAGGTTCCTCCCACTTGACTCTCAAATCATCTAGAATAATTTTCAGCCAAAGTAGTTCACACATTCCTTGAGCAACAGCCCGAAATTCAGCCTTTGCAGATGATCTAGACACAATACTCTGCTTTTTGCTCCTCCATGTTATCAGATTACCACCAAGAAATGTACAATAGCCAGTTGTTGATCTTCTATCCATTATACAACCTGCATAATCTGCATCTGTATATGCTTCTAACGTCAAAACAGAGTTCCTTTTGACCAAGATCCCTTTTCCGGGACTGCCCTTCAAGTAGTGCAGTATTCTATGTGCAGCTTGAAGGTGAGGCTCCCTCGGATCGTGCATAAATTGGCTGATCACACTCACTGAGTAAGCTATATCAGGCCGAGTGTGTGTGAGATATATGAGTCTCCCAACTAGCCTTTGATACATTCCCTTGTCCACTGGTGGTTCCTCTCTTGCTTCACTTAATTTCTGGTTTGAGTCCATAGGAGTGGTAGCCGGTTTACAATTAGCCTTTCCAGTTTCTATTAAAAGATCAGTCACATACTTCCATTGGGATACAAAGATGTCTTGTCTAGAGTATGCCACCTCAATCCCAAGAAAATACTTCAATCTCCCAAGTTCCTTTATCTCAAATTCCTGAATCAGTCTTCTCTTCAAGTCATCTTTCTCCTTCTCATCATTCCCCGTTACGGTGATATCATCAACATACACAAGCAAGGCAGTCACTCCCCCTGAGGCTGAATGTTTGAAGAACAACATGTGATCACCTTGACTTTGCCTATAACCCGAATCTTTCATTACCTTAGCAAATCTACCAAACCATGCTCTAGAGGTCTGTTTTAGCCCATATAGAGCCTTTTTAAGCTTGCAGACTTTGTCACTGGTTTTATTCCCCTCAAATCCTGGCGGGATGCTCATATATATCTCCTCATCCAAGTCTCCATGGAGGAAGGCATTTTTCACAACATATTGTAGCAATGGCCAGTCAAAATGGGTTGCTAACGACACCAAAATCCTCACGGTATTCATTTTTGCCACCGGAGCGAATGTCTCCTGATAATCCACCCCATAAGTCTGAGTGTACCATTTCGCAACTAACCTTGCTTTATATCTCTCGAGAGATCCATCAGCCTTATACTTTAATGCAAATACCCATTTGCAATCAACTATGTTCTTTCCTTTTGGTCTCTCCACTATCTCCCATGTTTGATTCTTTTCCAGAGCCTCTAATTCCTCTCTCATAGCATTCCTCGACTCCTCCTTCAATAACGCCTCAGAAAGTGTATTTGGTAGGGAGATTGTGTTTAGGCTAGCTATAAACCTCTGGTGGGATGGTGATAGGCGTTTAGGTGAGACATAATGAGAAAGAGGATATAGTGGCCTCTTGGAGCATTCTCGGGATTTTTTCCTGATGGCAATGGGCAAATGAGAGTCATCGGCTGAAGCTTCAACTGTCTCAGTGTCTAGGAGTGAATTTGTACTCACCATGCCTTCATTCTCAGGACTCGGGTTGGTCTCTTGGACTTGTGTCAGGTTTGGGGCTTTTGTCCTTCTTGTATACACCTAAGAAAACCTTGGATGAACATCAGTAACTTGATTGGACGTAGGCTCTTTCGGATTTTCAGAACTGACAGACTCTTGGGGTTGACAAGTAGGATCGGTTTCTGTGTTGGAAGACTCGGGCTCTTGGGTAGGACCTTGTGGGGTGACCGAAGTGATGACTAAAGGAGAATGAGAAGTAGATGGAAGATCAAGTGGTTCAAAAGACTCAAACGACTCAGACCAAGTACCATCTTCAGGATTAGTTGTCTCCCCCTGAAGATGGAACTTAGGGAAATAAGATTTGTTTTCGAAGAAGGTAACATCAGCTCAGATATAGAATTTTCTTGATGGAGGATGATAGCACTTGTATCCCTTTTGTGTGGATGAATAGCCAACAAAAATACATTTGATTGCACGGGGGTCTAACTTCCCTCTGTTTGGACGGTGGACATGTACAAAGGTTGTGCATCCAAATATCCTAGGTATAAGGCCAAATGAGGTTCTAAAGTGAGGGTAGTGGGCATTAAGAATTTTCATAGGACTCTTGTTGTCAAGTACACGTGAGGGTAGTCTATTTATCATGTGTGTGGCTGTTAAGACGGCTTCCCCCCAGTAGGATTTAGGCGTGTTCCCATGAAACAACAAGGCTCTAGTGACATTTAATAGGTGCCCATTTTTCTTCTTAGCTATCCCATTTTGTTGGGGTGTATCCACACAAGAAGAAGTGTGAATAATTCCTTCTTTTTGAAAATAGGGTGATAAAACCTGGTTGAAATAATCCTTAGCATTGTCTGACCTAAAGGTTTTTATTTTTACCCCAAATTAGTTTTGGATCATGGAATGGAAGCTAGGAATAATATTACTGACATCAGATTTTTGTTTAAGTAAAAACAGTCAGGTTACACGCGTGCAATCATCAATTAATGAGACAAACCAACGAGCCCCTGATACATTAGGAATAGTAGATGGACCCCAAATATTACTATGGATCAATTGAAAAGGAAAAACACTTCTCTTATTACTGATAGGGAAAGGAACACGAGTATGTTTTGCTAGTTCACAAACATCGCAATGAAACTCAGAAATATCAAATCCTATGAACAATTGTGGAAACATAATTTGTAGGACTCTAAAGGACGGGTGACCAAGACGATAATGGTGAAGCCAAATGGCATCTTTATTGGAAGAACTGAAAAGAGACACATGCAGGTTACTGGCGGTTTTCTTTGAAATTTCTAGGTGGTAGAGACCATTTCTTTCCTTAGCAAGTCTAATCTTCCTCCCCGAGGCCTGATCCTGAAGAACACAATGAGACAAGAAAAATATTGCACAACACTTAAGATCAGTTGTAAGTTTTTGAATAGAAATAAGATTAGCTGATAACTTCGGCACATGCAAGACATTTTTAAGGACCACGGAGGGATTAATATAAATTTCTCCTAAACCTGCCACTGTAGCTAATTCTCCATTTGCAACAATAATCTTCCTATTACTCGGACAAGGAGTATATGTACGGAAAAAATGTGAGAAATGTGTCATGTGGTCCGTGGCTCTGGAATCTAATATCCAAGAATCATCAAAAAACTTGTCAGAAGCGTGCAATCCATAAGAAATCATTGGTTTACCTGAGGGAACTAAGGAACTAGCTCCGATGGTTTTTCAAGAGAACTCAATAGACTCTGTAATTTTTTAATCTCTTCCCTTTTGAACCCTATCTCATCTCCCTTGAATCCCTTGCTGTCCGGTCCTTCTTTAGCCTTTGATTGCTCCGTGAGATGAGCTTGGGGCCTTTGTTGTCTTCCACGTGTTCCCCACTCACTGTTTGGAGGTTTGCCATTCAACTTCCAACAATTTTCCTTGGTATGCCTCGGCTTCTTGTAGTAGGTGCACCACAAAGTATCTTGATTTTCCCTTCTCTGGTTCTCCCTTCCTGAATTCCTTGGCTGGTCATCCTTATTCTTCTCCTGATGTTCCAATTTAGTCACCAGAGCAGACCCTTCCATACCACTCGGTTTTTCTAGCATCACATTCCTTCGGCTCTCCTCTCCACGAATAATTGAGATGGTCTCTTCCAGTGAAGGAACCTCCTCCTTACTGAGTATTTGTAACCGAACTTGATCAAATTCGGAATTCAAACCAGCCAAGAAGTCATACACTCTGTCACCGTCAATATATTTCTTGAGAATTGCTGCATCCTTCGGGCATTTCATCTCGAACACTCGATAGGGATCCAATTCCTGCCACATGATCTGCAGAAAATTGGCATACTCTGTGACAGTCATGTCTCCTTGCTTCATTCCATTTGTCTTAATCTTTATCTCATACACCTGGGCTGCATCACGTGCCTTTGAATAGGTACGTTGAATGTAATCCCATATCCCCTTCGCACTAGTCAGAAACATACAAGTATCACTAATGGCTGGTTCCATTGAATCCCACAGCTATGACATAATCATTGAATCCTCCTCATCCCATGCCACAAATCAGGGGTCTGTTTTTGCTGGTCCAGTCCCAAGCAGGTGGCTGATTTTTCCCTTTCCTTTGAGGTACGTGCGAACGACTTGTGACCACTTGAGATAGTTTTTCCCATCGAGTCGATAAGAGGCTCTAATATTCTGCAAGTCTCCGGATTTCTGGGCAGGAGAAACATCCTCAGTAGTCAAGGAAGTGCTGGTGCCCTTGGGTTCAGAATCGGACATGATTGAATGAAGGGGAAGAAAAGCAGCAATGAAGGTTGCTCAAGCAGATTTCAAAGAGAAAAAAAAAATAGAATGATGCTGTGATGACCGGTAGCAATGAAGGCTGCTTGGCGGCGTGGATGAACGGCAGCCATAAAGGCTGCTTGGCAGCGTGAAATCCCAGAGAGTCGCCCTAGGGCTCTGATACCATGACGCAAACTAGGGATGGAAAAATTATCTGTATATTTTTCATATATTGAATAATTACATGGCTAAGTATTTATAGAGTTTACATAGAGAGAAAATAGGAAAGGATATCTACCACAATCCCTGAAAATCAGGAATTGTTAAAACTAATTTTCCTAATTTATTTACAGCCTAAAATACCTCTCGACACTTCTTAATAATTCTTATGTTGGCATTGAGTGGTTTTCGTATTATATGTTGCGTAGGTAGCACCAGCGGAACAAGTTCTAAGTTATAATGTGTGAGATATTTTTATTCAATATTTGAATGTACCATCAAGATGTAAGATTGATTAAATTTGCCTATAACATGGTGTAAATCGTTGGTTATTCCTTTGCTTTTGTTTTCTGGGAAGTATTTTTCTAATTTAGAAAAAGGAAGAAGCTAACCTCATTTTTTTTCTCCTTATTGTGATTACAGGCTGTTGACCAAGATGGCATTAAGGCTCTCAAAGCAAGAAAGCTTATTGCTCCACAGTAATTTTCTCGTTTTGTCTTTTGTCATTAGCGTAATTCAGTTTCCTTCTAGATGTTTTCAGTATAATATTTCTTTGCCTTAGTTAGACTATGATGCACAAACAAATGGATTCATCATGTATTTTATGCGTGTATTCATGCACGTGTGCATGTGTGTGTTTATATATTGGGTGCTTGTGGTGAAGATTTTTAACTCTAAACTCTGTATGTGCATGCATCATATATGGTAACCAAGTGAATCTTTTTCCTGAATGTCAAGCTAGAGAAGTGTGGACATGCTGATAGTATGTATCCTTGTACTTACGTTACAGGACATGGAAGGGCTACTCAGTGAAAAAGGGTCCCAATTATGCTCCAAAAAGAAAGAAAGTTGCTACAGATCTGACTCGGGAGAATTTGCAGGGGTATTAATGTTTTTCTTTTTTGCTTTGAAAATGACCATGTCCATTCTTTGCAGCCTATTTGCAGTATTTGAACATCCAACGGTTATTCCTGGATGCTTACTGCTTGTTTGTGTCCCAATACGACGGGTTACTAGCTTTGCTGGTATACGTGTTTATCTTGCTGACAGAACTTAATGATATGTTTGACTTAGGGGGGACTGGAAGGAATTGGAGTTCAAAGAATATAACTTCACCGCTAAAGGTCTTCCCATTGAAGGCGGTCATCTTCATCCACTCCTCAAGGCAAGGATATAGCTTGATCTATCTTTTCCTCCCTTATTCTTAGAACGTTGTGAGAGGTGATATTGCCAATGTGATGAACAACTGGATTAGAGACACAATTAAACAAGAAATATCATCTTTGTAGTACACGTTTAAGCCGCAAACTGTCCATATATTGTTGAAATAATGATTCTTTTCGACGTTATCTGAATTTCAGGTAAGACATCAACTGAAGGACATCTTTCGACAAATGGGGTAAGACCCCCCTCTTTTTATTTTATTTTATTTTTTTTTAAGTTGATAGCTGTTGATGTCTAGGGGCACACTGTATATTTTTCCAAGTTTGACCCATTTTCTTTGGCGGTTTTCTACTCTCTACAGGTTTGAGGAAATGCCGACAAACAATTTTGTTGAGAGCAGGTGATCTTGCCTTTCATTTGGAGAAACTTATTTATTTAGTCATTTATTTTTCAAAAAGAAAAACTTGTTTTTATGTCTGAATAGAATATCTACGTTTTGGAGATCTTCTAGGAAACTTTTTTTTTAAAATTTTTTTTTATAGTGCTATTGCTATTAGTTTTTGAAAGGAAAAAAAAATGAACTTATCTATGTCCTTCATAAGTTCAATCTGTTCCATTTTTCCTACTCGATTTCCTTCCTTTACCTTGGTAGAAATATCCATGAGACCATGACCCGAGAATGTGCATATAATCGGTTTTTTTATAGTTAAAATCTTCTAAGATCAATTCAAAGGAAAATACTTTTTTAGTGAATCTACGTTAGTAGTTCATACCATAGGTTGCATTAAGAATCCTGTAATGAATTGAATGTGATAAGCTCGTAAAGAAAATGAAGAACATTTTAGAGTAAGACAACGCGAGATTTTTGCACAAGCAAACCAAATCACAAGCCTGATCACTGTTATTAATGGTGGAAATTACAGAATCACAGGTTTGGATATGGGGGTGTTCGAGTGACCCCTTGCACTCCCTAACCAAACTTGTCTAAGAAGTTCTGAGAATGATTGAATGAATCCTTCTCATGCCTTTTCTAGACTATTTATACTATTCCTCTTCCTACTAACTAACTCCCCCTTAACAACCACAGCCTAACCGACTAACTACTAGCTATTTGCATCACAACCTCCCCCTTGACTTGCCAGCTCATCACTCTTCTAAGAATTACCTCCTTGATTTGCATCTCCACTGCCTTCCCCTGCTCCTGCCACATTCCTCTCACGAACTCTCCTCCGCACATAGGTAAAACGCAAAGGAGGCTTATCATTACCCCCGCCCCAAAGACGCACCTTGTCCTCAAGGTGGAAATGAGGAAACTGGCGATCGATGGCCTCATAGGACTCCCAAGTCGCATCATGCGCCGAAAGATGCTGCCAACGGATTAAAACCTCAGACTCAGAATGTCCCCCTGCCACACGTTGGCGCACGCCCAGTAAAGCCTCTGGTGTGACGCGCAATTCCAAATCACCTGTCAACTGGGGTGGGATCGTAGACACAGCCTGGCTATGGCCAACAGCGTGGCGCAGCTGGGAAACGTGAAATACCGGGTGAATGGCGGCCTCTTCCAGCAGGCAAAGATGGTACGCCACAGGACCAACTCGGGCAGTGATAGCAAAGGGACCATAGAAACGTGGACTTAACTTCTCATTGCAGCGTCGGGCCAAGGACACCTGATGGTAGGGACGCAACTTAAGGTACACTAAGTCACCAACCTCAAACAGCACATCTCGGCGTCTACCATCAGCCACCAATTTCATTCGCTGCTGAGCACGAAACAAGTGAGACTTAAGTTAGTCCAACATGGCATCTTGGTCCTGCAATTGCTGATCCACCGAATCCACCACGGATGTTCCGAGGCCATAGTGCAACAACGGAGGTGGAGCACGGCCGTAGACCACCTGAAAAGGAGTAGTGCGTGCTGCGGTATGAAAGGAGGTATTATACTAATATTCAGACCAAGCTAACCACTTGTGCCATTTTCCCGGTTTATCTGATGTAAAACAACGCAAATAGGTGATAAGCCCAATAAGCCTTTGCTTAAGCAGGTGTATGTTCGGAAAGGCAAGAGGGAGTAATTGGTGACTAGGCTGGGTTAGTGGTTAGTAGTGGGAATGCTGAGAGTTGTATAAGGTAGTGTGTATAAATAGGGAATAAGGGGGACAATCAGAGAGGCAGGACGTTACTGGAGTCTTGCTGAGGAAGTCTTGGCTAATGCTGAGCAGGGGAGATTGCGCAGTATCTCGAAGAACTGTTCTTGTATTACATTTCTGTTAGTCAATAAAGATCATATTCGTTCTTTCAATTCTTTCTAGTTGAATTCTATATTCTGTTATTATCATTTTGGTATCAGAGCAACAATTCTGGGCAGTAATGGCTAGTAGGAAAACTGATGAAAGATTCGAATTGGTGGAGGAGATTAAGGAAGTTAGGTCTTCAGTGGAAAAGGGAATTGGTGAGATGGAGAAAGGGATCGGGGAGGTTAGGGTGGAAATATCCCAAAATAGGGCAGAATTTACCCAGAATCTCATTGAGAGAAGAACAGATGAAATTATTCAAGGCTTCATCGTCGGCGTTGGAGAAGATAGTTGCTCCGACGACTGCGATCGTGGAGGAACGCGAGATGAATCACGCCGGAGAAGTTTGCGAGGCGAATCGCACCGGAGATCGTGAGACGAATCGCGCTGGAGGCGCGGATTCACACCGGGCGGGAACCTCTGGGTGTTGCGCGAGACAGGACGAGTTGTCGGCGGATCCTAGGGTTTCGTAGAACGAGATTTTTCCGGCGAGAGACATTGGGTTACGCAAGAAGGGCGAAGATCGTACGGCGGATTTAGTGATTCCGCGGAATTTGGGTCGCGAAGAGAGAGAGAGGGGGCGCGGGTTGGCTTGGGAGTTTCCGATGGGTACCCATGGGAAAAACGGGTACGGCAGCGTGGTGAAGGGTGTGGTGCTTCTAGGGAAGGGGAGGCTCCGGAGTTCAACGAACGGTGGAAGGGATTTGGCGGCTCTGTTCACCGTGGAGTGGAAAGAGGAAGAAACACTAATGTGGGTGTACGGTTTAGGGATGGTTGGGAGGGCAGAGGTGTTTTGGAGGAATTACCGGTTAATATGGAATGGGTGACTTCTCGAAGGCGGCAAGTGGAGTGCCCAATCTTTAGCGGGGATGATCCCGACGGTTGGGTGTTCCGTATGGAACAGTTTTTCTCCATCAATCGCTGTTCGGAAAGGGAAAAAATTGATCACCTCTGGAATAGCCTTGGAGGGTGATGCTTTGTCTTGGTTCCAATGGCAGAATGGCCGCAGACCCTTACATAGTTGGGCAGAATTTAAGGTGTCGTTGCTGTAGCGTTTTCATTCTTCACAGGAGGGGAATCTTTGTGAGAGGTTTTTAGCGATTCGACAAGTAGGTACGGTGGCCGAATATCGCGCAAGAAATTTGAAGTTTCGGCAGCCCCACTTCGGGATGTGCCGGAAGAGGTTTTGGAAGGGATTTTTGTTAATGGGTTAAAGGCACATGTTCGGGCTGAATTGCGGCTCTTGAAACTGGAGGGGTTAGGAGAAATTATGGAGATTGCTCAAAGGATCGAAGAAAAAAATGAGTTGCTTCGTCGGGAGGAGTCGGAAACAAGGTTTTCGAGAACACAACCACATAGTGTCTCGAGAGCTGAATTTTCACCAATTCCGGTTCGATCGATGCCGGTAGTAGAGCGACCACCGCGAGCTCTTGTTTCTTTAGAGCAAACGACAACTCAAAAGCGAGATTTTCCATTTCATAAGTTGTCGGATTCCAAGTTACAGGAAAAGAGGGATAAGGGGTTGTGTTTTAGGTGCGACGAGAAGTTTACCTTTGGTCATCGATGTAAGAAGAAGGAGCTGCGGATAATGCTTGTGAGTGATGAGGATGCAGATGACTGTGAAGAGGAAGTCTTGGTTCTGTTGAGTCCTGATTGGGAGGAGGGGCAACCTGAACTCATTGAGTTATCCTTGAACTCGGTGGTGGGACTTTCAACACCTAAAACTATGAAGCTTCGCGGCTTGATTGCTCGGCAAGAGGTAATTGTTTTAATTGATTCTGGTGCGACTCACAATTTTATTTCTTTGAGTCTTGTGAAGAGATTGTCGATTCCTATTGCTCCCATTGCGGGTTTTGGAGTCCAAGTGGGAATGGGAGAATCGGTTAGGGGAAAAGGAATTTGTAGGGAGGTAGCATTGAGTTTATCACACTTGACTATTGTGGAAAACTTTTTACCTCTGGAATTGGGGGGAGTGGATGTTATTTTAGGCATGCAATGGTTGGAAACGTTGGGAGGAATGTATGTTAATTGGAAGTCCTAAGTAATGAAATTCAAGGTGAGGGGAGAAGCAGTTATTTTGAGGGGCGACATGAGCCTTTCCACCACTATGGTCTCTCTTAAGGCCATGGTTAGGACTATAAAGCATGAGGGCCATGGCATTTATTTAGAATTGTGTGCCTTGGATGCATACAAGGTACCAGATTTGGATGCAAACAGGGAACCCAACCAGCAACTGCAAGAGCAGATTCGTGGAGTCTTGCAGCGGCATTCGGAGGTCTTACATATGCCGGACGAACTTCCCCCCCAACGAATGCATGATCATCGTATTATTCTTCAGGAGGGTACCGCTCCTATTAGCGTCAGGCCCTACAAATATCCTCATTTCCAAAAGAATGAGATTGAAAAGTTGGTTCGAGAGATGCTAGCGGCTGGGGTCATTAAACCGAGTAGCAGCCCATTTTCTAGTCCCGTTCTCTTAGTAAAAAAAAAAGATGGCAGTTGGCGTTTCTGTGTTGATTATCGAGCACTTAACAAAGCTACAGTTCCAGACAAGTTTCCCATTCCAGTAATAGAGGAGCTTTTGGACGAATTGTGTGGTGCCACCATTTTTACTAAATTGGATTTAAAATCCGGTTACCACCAAATTCGGATGTGCAAGGAGGATATACCGAAAACTGTTTTTCGGACCCATGAGGGTCACTACGAATTTTTGGTGATGCCCTTTGGTTTGATCAATGCCCCGGCCACCTTCCAATCTTTGATGAATGAGGCATTGAAGCCTTTTTTGAGGAAATTTATGTTAGTATTTTTTGATGACATTTTGATTTACAGTAAGTCCTATGAGGAACATGTCAACCATATAGATAAGGTTTTGACTGTCTTAGAGAACAACCATTTATGTCAATAAAAAAAATGCACTTTCGCTAGTAGTCAGTTGGAATATTTGGGCCACATTGTGTCGGAAAAAGGAGTTTCTGCGGATGCTAGTAAGATTCAAGTGATATTGGATTGGCCGACTCCTCATTCTCTCAAGGAGTTGCGTGGTTTTCTTGGTTTGACCGGTTATTACCGGTGCTTTGTGGCTGGATATGGACATCTTGCTTGGCCGTTGACGCAATTAAAGGACAGTTTTCATTGGATGACGGAAGCTGAAACCGCTTTTCAGAAATTGAAGCACGCCATGACGACAGTCCCAGTTCTTCCCCTACCGGATTTTTCCTAGCCATTCGTAGTCGAATCGGATGCTTCGGGGTTTGGAATTGGCGCGGTTTTGATGCAACATTAGAGACCAATAGCCTATTTCAGTCAGGTGTTGTTGTCTAGGGCTTGTACAAAATCTGTGTATGAGCGCGAGTTGATGGCAATGGTCCTCGCCATACAGAATTAGTGCCATTATTTACTCGGGCGCCATTTCATTGTTCGTACGGACCAGAGAAGCCTTAAGTTCTTATTGGAGCAGAGATTAGTCAATGAGGACCACCAAAAGTGGTTGTGCAAATTGTTGGGTTATGATTTTGAGATCCAGTACAAGCCCAGTGCTGAGAATCGCGTGGCTGATGCTTTGTCAAGGCAGCCTACTGGTTTGGAGTTGTTGCAACTTATTACTTCTGCGCTTTATGATGGGGCTGGAATTTGCCAACAAATTCAACAGGACCCGAGATTGTCGTCGATTCGGGCTGCTTTGTGTGCTAATTCCGCCACTGTAAAGGGGTTCTCCTTGTGCAATGACATGTTGCTTCACAAGGGTCGTGTAGCCTTGCCTTGGCAGTCTCCTCTCATACCGGTCCTTTTGGGAGAGTTTCATGGCAGTAAGGTTGGCGGTCATTCTGGAGTCCTAAAGACATATAAAAGGTTTTCTTCAGAGTTCTTTTGGTATGGCATGAAACAAGATGTGGTCTCCTTGGTGACAAAACAAGGTTTCCACTTTGTCTCCGGGTTCTATGGATTTTGTGGAGGGCCTTCCAAAGTCGGCGGGTAATGACTCCATTTTAGTGATTGTTGACCGGTTGAGTAAGTATGCTCACTTTTTGGGTCTTTGCCATCATTTTTCTGCTAAGTCGGTGGCTGCCCTGTTTGTTAAGGAGGTAGTTCGGCTTCATGGATATCCTCGGACTATTGTGTCCGACCGCGACAAGGTATTTCTCAGCCATTTCTGGAGTGAGCTCTTTAAGTTGCAAGGTACTGCCTTATGTCATAGTACGGCTTACCATCCTCAAACGGATGGCCAAACGGAGGTGGTAAATATGTGCTTGGAAGCTTATTTACGCTGTTTTGTCTCCGGAAAACCTATCCATTGGTTTTCTCATCTTGCTTGGGCCGAATACTGGTATAACATGAGCTTCCATGTGTCTGCGGGAATGACTCCTTTTCGAGCTTTGTATGGTCGTGATCCTCCCAAATTACTACGCTTTGAGTTGGGCTCAACAGCTAACTCTTTGTTGGAGCAGCAACTGCAATTGCGGGATGCTATTTTGGATGAGCTTCAAGCACATTTGTTACAGGCCCAGCAATCTATGAAATGGCAAGCGGATCTCAAGTGCAGGGATGTGTCCTTTGAGGTGGGGGATTTGGTGTTCCTGAAACTCAGGCCATATCGCCATCGTTCGTTGGCTAAGTTTACTAATGAAAGGCTATATCCGTGGTTTTATGGTCCCTATAAGGTGATCGTGCGTGTGGGCTCGGTGGCATATCGGTTGCAACTGCCCGTGGCTGCCAAAATTCACCCGGTCTTCCATGTTTCACAGCTTAAGAAAGCCATTGGGCTTGCTGTTCCAGCCCAGGAGGTTCCACTCATTTTAACTGCGGACATGGAGTTACGCGTGGAACCGGAGAGGTTGTTGGCTACTCGTTTCTCTCCGGTGATTGGGCAGTTGGAAGTCTTGTTGCAGTGGCGTCACTTGCCGGATTTTGAGTCTTCTTGGGAGCTTTTCGATGTCGTCCAGCAGCAGTTTCCTGAATTTCACCTTGAGGACAAGGTGACTCTTTTGGGGGGCGGAGTAATTGATAAGCCCGATAAGCCTTTGCTTTGCTTAAGCAGGTGTATGTTCGGAAAGGTAAGAGGGAGTAATTGGTGACTGGGCTGGGTTAGTGGTTAGTAGTGGGAATGCTGAGAGTTGTATAAGGTAGTGTGTATAAATAGGGAATAAGGGGGACAATCAGAGAGGCAGGAAATTACTGGAGTCTTGTTGAGCAGGGGAGATTGGGCAGTATCTCGAAGAACTGTTCTTGTATTACATTTCTGTTAGTCAATAAAGATCATATTCGTTCTTTCAATTCTTTCTAGTTGAATTCTATATTCTGTTCTTATCAATAGGTTTCAACACACTGATTAACCACTTCTGTTTGACCATCAGATTGTGGGTGGTAAGCAGTACTGCGTGCGAGGGTAGTTTCCATCTGGTTGTGAAGTTCCGTACAAAAATGACTGAGAAATATACAGTCACGGCCAGTCATGATTGTACGTGGAACACCATGGAGGCGAACAACCTCACGTATGAAACACTTAGCTACTGTTTCAGCCGAGAAAGGATGCTTCAAGGCAATGAAGTGATCATATTTGCTAAGCCTATTGACAACCATCAAAATAGTGTCGAATCCCTCCGAACATGGCAACCCCTCAATAAAATCCATTGAAATATGGGTAAAGGCTGTAACAGGCCACTAGGTGCTAATGTGGAGGCTTTGCAACGCTGGCAAACGTCACATGCGGCCACATACGAGGTCACATCCCTTCTTCATCCCCGACCAAAACCAATATGCTGCCAAGCGTCGGTAAGTCTTAAGGACACCTGAATGGCCTCCTAGAACCCCGTCATGGTAAGAGTGAAGCAGTTTAGGAATGAGAGGCGAACCCCTAGGCACTACCGTTTTGCCATCATACAACAACCGTCCCTGCACTAAGGAAAATCCAGGATAGGCCTCGGACTGGAGCTATAATGCTGAAATAATCTGGCCGAGTTTCTCATTTTGCAACACCTGGTGCTGTAGCTCTTGCGTGTTGACAATGGAAGAGACCAGCAAGGCACTCATCCCCGGCGAGTAGACAATACGAGAAAGAGCATCCGCGGCGCGATTTTCTTGCCCAGGTTTGTATTGAATCTCAAAATCATACCCCATCAACTTAGTAAGCCACTTTTGGTGCTCCACACTCACAAGGCGTTGTTCCAGCAAATACTTAAGACTACGCTGGTCAGTGCGAATCACAAAATGTCGGCCAAGCAAATATGGCCGCCACTTTTGTATTGCCAAAACAATGGCCATCAATTCCCTCTCATAAACCGATTTACCTTGAGCCCGCGAAGACAAAGCTTGACTAAAGTATGCAATGGGTTGCTAGTTCTGCATCAGCACTGCACCCACGCCAAACCCCGAAGCATCAGTTTCGAGCACAAATGGTTTTGTGAAATTAGGGAGAGCTAAAACCGGCACAGAGGTCATAGTGCGTTTCAAACAAGAAAAAGCATGATCGGTTCCGCAGCCCACTGGAACCCATCCTTTCGAAGTAAATTCGTTAAAGGCCCTGCGATGTGGCTGTACCCTGCGACAAACTTCCGGTAATACCCTGTCAATCCCAAAAATCCCCGCAAGTCACGCACCATGGTTGGGGTAGGCCAATTTAGCATTGCGTCTATCTTGGCCGGATCCGCTGACACGCCTTTGCCCGAGACAATGTGTCCCAAATACTTCAAAGATTGTTGTCCAAAACTACACTTCTTCGCATTTGCGAAAAGATGGTGCTGTTGTAAAACTACTAACACTTGATCTAAGTGGTGAACATGTTCCTCCAAGGACCGACTGTAAACAAGTATGTCATCGAAGAAAACTAAGACAAACTTACGGAGGAATGCTTGCAATACCTCATTCATGAGTGACTGAAAAGTTACAGGAGCATTTGTAAGCCTAAACAGCATCACCAAAAACTCGTAATGGCCCTTATGTGTGCGAATAGCAGTATATGGCACGTCCTCCGGTTTGACTCGAATCTGGTGATATCTAGATTTAAGGTCAATCTTGGAAAAAATTGCAGCCCCGTGAAGCTCATCGAGAAGTTCATCAATAATCGGAATAGGGAAACGGTCCGGTACTGTTTCCTTGTTTAAAGCCCGATAGTCCACACAGAAACACCAGTTTCCATCTTTTTTCTTAACCAAAAGAACGGGATTGGATATGGACTCACACTAGCCCCGAATAATTCCCGCGGCAACATTTCACCGACCAAATTCTCAATTTCTTCCTTCTGGACCTGAGGATATCGATAAGGTCGTACATTAATCGGGGAAGTTCCCGCTTTGAGTACTATCGCATGGTCCTTCGCACGCTCCGGCGGCAACTTTGCAGGCATCTCAAACACCGAAGCTCTATAGTGAAGCACCTGAGTACTCAACTCCATGTTGTTCAATTCAAGCCACAACCCTTGTCCCTCTTGACTAAACGCTCTCTGTAAGGCCTTTAAAGACACTAAAGACCTATTTAATCCGGGGTCCCCTTTCAAAGACACTTGACGGTTTCCCACCATGAATTTCATGGTTAAATTCTTCCAATTCACCGCCATTACACCAAGAGTCTCCAACCACTGAATGCCCAGAATCATATCTGAACTTCCTAACTCAAGAGGCAAGAAATCCTCCACGACCTCTATTTCCTGCAAAGTGACCATGACACCCCTGCATACTCCTTCGCCCTTAACAGACAATCCGGTCCCCATAATCACCCCATAATCACATGTTCGGTCCATTGGCAACTCCAATTTCCTCACTAATTCAACAAAAATGAAATTGTGTATAGCCCCACTATCAATCAAAACTATTACCTCATGTCCACGTAGTATTCCTTTAAGTTTCATGGTCTTTGGTGATGTAAATCCGACCACTGAGTTGAGGGACAACTCGACCACTTCCCCCGCCGCCTCGGATTCTGCACCGTCATCCTTCTCCCCTGCACAATCCTCCTCTTCACGGTTCGGGCAACGGGCACAACGATAGCACAATCCTTTCTCTCTCTTCGCCTGAAGCTCTGCGTCGGTGGTCTCCAGAACGGCGCCGCCCTGCTCAAAGTGTCCTTCGGTTTATCAGCTGCCACAGAAGAACGTCCAGTGGCAATTGTTGGGTTTGTTAGCTTTGGCCCACCGCCAAATGTTTGACTATTCCTTAACCCAAACCCAGACGGAGCATGGCCTCCCTTATTCCACGAACTTACTGGAGCCATTTGGGCCTTGGGCCCCCGAACCAATTGGTTATGCTCCTCCACCCGTTGGGCAAGCTCCATAATGCAGCCCAATCCACGGGTTTCAGCATGCGAATCTCAGCTCTCACCTCCAGCTTCAATCGATTCACGAACGCGCTCTCCAAAACTTGCTCAGAAATCTTCGTTAATGGTGCGGCCAAAGTCTTGAATTGCTGGTGGTACTCCCTCACTGTCGTCTCATAAGAACTTCTCACAAAGAGTCCCCTCTTGCGTCGACCGGAAACGTTCTAATACCATCTGTTTCATCTCCGCCCAATCTCGGATCGCCCGCCGTCGATCTTCCCACTGGAACCAGGCTATGGCTTCTCCTTCAAGGCTCACCACCGCCACATCCAATTTCTCCATCTCTGATAGCCTATTCATGGTGAAATATCTTTCTGCCCTAAAAATCCATCCATATGGATTTTCATCATCAAAAACCGGCATCTCTACCCTTCGAGTCCAAAATTCTGCGCGAGCCCCTCCCTCTCGCGATTCCGCCGGTCTCTCCCCCGTTCCCGCCGTCGGTGCCGACTGTTCTGCCGGAATCCCGTTTTCCGCCTCCGGCGACTCCCGATTTGCGGAACTCTGCTACTTCAGCAACACGTCCATCTTTGTCAACAACAACTCAAGCCCTTGCTCTAATCGAGGTATTTTCCCAACATCCTCACGCAAGGATTCCATCTCCTTCAACAAATCTTCCTTATTTCCCTCCGTTCTCTCCTTTTCACGGTCGTCAATTCTCCTCGTCATCTCGGGAAAGTGCTCTGATACCAATTGATAAGCTCGTAAAGAAAATAAAGAACAGTTTAGAGTAAGACAATGCGAGATTTATGCACAAGCAAGCCAAATCACAAGCGTGATCACTGTTATTAATGGCGGAAATTACAGAATCACAGGTTTGGATATGGGGGTGTTCGAGTGACCCCTTGCACTCCTTAACCAAACTTGTCTCAGAAGTTCTGAGAATGATCGAATGAATCCTTCTCATGCCTTTTCTAGACTATTTATACTATTCCTCTTCCTACTAACTAACTCCCCCTTAACAACCACAGCCTAACTGACTAACTACTAGTTATCTGCACCACAACCTCCCCCTTGACTTGCCAGCTCATCACTCTTCTAAGAATTACCTCCCTGATTTGCATCTCCACTGCCTTCCCCTGCTCCTGCCACATTTTTCTCACGAACTCTCCTCCGCACATAGGTAAACGCAAAGGAGGCTTATCAGAATGTTTGACAGAACAATGTTTAGTGGAGATAAATAACTTCTAGTTTCGCTTTTTTCCCCCCTCTATTGAGAAAATTTTTTCTGCTTTATGCTTATTTGCATACTTTTTAAAATATAAAAATTAAAACAGAAATATCATATAAAGTAATTGCAAATAGTGCTCTCAAATGCTTATCTGTTTCTTTTCTTTTCTTTTTTTGAGGACAATTGTTTATTTGTTGCTGTTTCACTTTCAGCTTCTGGAATTTTGATGCGCTTTTCCAACCACAACAACACCCCGCACGCGATTCACACGATACGTTCTTCTTGCAAGGTTTATTTACTTAATTTTCAAATTTGAAATCTGTTACTCTGGTTTCCCTTCTGATGGTCATTTGGCATAAAATCTTTAGCTCCTTCAACTACAAAGGAACTGCCTGAAGATTATGTTGAGCGGGTGAAGCGTGTTCACGAGTCTGGTGGTTATGATTCTAGGGGGTATGATGTTGTATTTAGATCTTATTTCAATTATTAATACTCAAAAGCACAGCATACAGAACTAATTGTTGATCTTCTCCCTGTGGCAGATATGGATACGATTGGAAAAGAGATGAAGCAAACAAAAACCTTTTGCGAACTCATACTACTGCTGTTTCCTCCAGGATGCTTTATCTGCTGGCACAGGTATTTTGCTAAAGAAGGAAATTCCTTTACTTTAGCATGTTATAATTTTAATCTTAATTTTAATTTTTCTTTTTCCTTTTAAGCGTTTACTCCCTGCCAAGCAGATATTCTTCAAACAAATTTGTTGTCTTCGCCGCTTTGTTTTTGCAGTCCTGGTTTTTGTACTTGCAAAAATATGGCATCGTATTTCTGAGTAAAAATCAATGGGTGTGTGTGTTTTTCCTGTAAAAGTTCCTATGATCCTATATTTAAATCACATGCTATGAACCCCCTTTAGTTGTCTCGACTGCATTATCAGTATAGTAGATATTCAGTTGACTCTTGTTTCTGGCTTGTAATATAAGCACACGACCAAGCATTTTTCATGTCTTTGTAATTAGCTTTCTTTTCTTGACATGGTCTACAGAAACCATTTGTTCCCAAGAAGTACTTCTCTATAGACCGTGTTTTCAGAAATGAAGCAGTAGATCGGACTCATCTTGCGGAGTTCCACCAGATAGAAGGTATTATGAGATTGTAAATATTGGCTGCTAGGGTCTCCATGGGCATTCACTTTCTCTGCGATGCTGTTCACGTTGGGTTTCTTTTGTTTTATAAACCTGTTTTCTGAGTCAGGGAATTCAGACAAGTGAAGAAGCCTGATCCTGATTTCTTATTATTGGTGATAACCACCCTGTGTGTGTGGGGTTTTATTTTAATTATCTTTTTATTATTCTTTTTTATACATAGCTAGCTGTTCCCAGGATACCCGCCTTTTAACCCTGTCTCTGTGTCGTGCCCACCCATTTTTGGTTGGGTTGGGTCTAGGGGTGGCAATTCGTGTCACGTGTCGTATTCGTGTCGTGTTTTGATTGTTTTTTTTAAATTTGCAGTCAACCCGAACACGACCCGTGAAACCAAATTTTTTAAAAACCGCAACACGAACACGACACGACCCGAAAATGACCCGTGAGACGAAATTGACCCGTGAATCCGAAATTGGCACGAAAATTGTATACTTTTATTTTATTTTTTACATATTAGAAATAACTTAAAATTCATAACACATTAAATTACAATAGCATCCATTGAAATTAAGCAATAATAGTATAAGATTTTGAGTTTAACTATCATGATATCACAAGTTCATAATAAAATTTAAAATATGAAATGAAAAACATATGTATTTTTTAGTTTTTTACGAGTTTCGTGTCGTGTTCGGGTTAGGCGGGTCCAACCCGAAATTGACCCGTGTTTTTCGTGTCGATTTCAGGTCGACCCGATTCTGACCCGAACCCCTTTTTTCTCAACCCTAACTCGCAAAATTCGTGTCGTTTTCAAATCGTGTCGTCGTGTCGTGACCCATATTGCCGGCCCTAGTTGGGTCAATGTCGGATAATTACTTATGTTACATGGCAGAAATTTTTTGCTTCACAAAATTCCTCTTCCGAGTCCCAGCTAGGTTTAGCACTGATAATTGATTTTGTCCCAGCTAGGTTTAGCATGACGTGGTAACTGATTTATTATGAATCTGAATTGATAGATTACATTGTTTCTATTAAATATGGGTAAAGAAGACGATGCTTAGGTTTTCTTGGCTTACCGGTTGGTTTGAGTTTCAGCTGTTTCTGGGTTAATATCTTCCCCCTAATGACTGACTAGAACTGTGGTTAGTTGCTTTTTATAAGAAATATCACACACACGTGTCTGTACTCCTGTTTCTGGTTTTAGGTTTGGTATGTGATCGAGGGCTTACGCTTGGTGACTTGATAGGAGTCTTGCATGATTTCTTCTCCCGTCTGGGTAAAATACTGAAACTCCTTTTTCAATAATTTTCCGTTTGCGGTTTAAGCATTTAACAATAACCCTGATTTTTCTTTACCATCTCACTTTTCTCAGGTATGTCGAAGCTGCGGTTCAAACCTGCTTATAATCCATATACTGAACCCAGCATGGAGATTTTCAGGTGATTGATAAATTGTGAAATCTCTGGCACAGCTTTTCGGCATTTGAAATCAAGTTTGACACAATTATCCTCTCTTTTTTACCAGTTATCATGAAGGTTTTAAGAAGTGGGTAGAGGTTGGGAATTCTGGCATGTTTAGACCTGAGATGTTGCTTCCCATGGGACTCCCAGAAGATGTTCGTGTTATTGCATGGGGTCTTTCCCTTGAAAGGTAAAAGATTATATACTTAAACCATTATCATAAAATGTGCAAATGTAATGGCCACTTTCGTCTTCTTAACCATCAAACTCTATCGTATATTATTGTGCAAGCAATGTTGGAATGATACTGATTTTATCTCTCGTGTCAATCTCTTAACTAGGCCTACCATGATTCTGTATGGGATCGATAACATTCGGGATCTCTTTGGACCCAAGGTAAACGATTTTACCATTTTCGGTATCTAGATCTAGATTATCGACTTATCCTTTATGTGAGTTGAGTTTTGTTCGTTTCTGAAATATGCAGGTCGATCTTAGTCTCATCAAGAAAAATCAAATTTGTCGGCTTGGAATTTAGAATACTATTTTCTATTGTTGTAAAATTTTTTATTTTATTCCATCGCTACTTTTTCCTTTTGAGAACAATTTGGTACCTGCTGAGTTCATTAAAGGAAACATTGCGTTTTTGGTGCAAAATGTACATGGGAGACCTAGTTTAATCAATTGAATAACAGCTCAACTAGTTTTGTATCAAAATTCTTTGAACAGTTAATTGAATGACAACGGGTAATAATTATTATCACATCCTCTAATAACTAGTGAATAGTAATGGCCTCACTTGTGGTGGAACATTGTTTGAATGAACTGCCTGCCTGTGTTCCAATATGAAATCAGTCTTTCATTACGGGTTTTCAAATAACTAGAATGGTGTGAGGATCATTGCAACTGTGATTCTCGAGCTAACTTTAAGTTTCTCTTTTAGCTTAGTCTGTAGAATGGTGATCCATTGATAAAAAGGACATCTCTTATAGTGTCAAATTATAGTGTGCAAATGTCATATCCTATCATTTGAGTAAAATTACTCTCCAATGCGATGCTCTTTTGTAGGCTTAAATTAGCATGTATTATGCTTGTGTTAAATTTGGCATCAAATATTGGTCTGCATGCCAAATCTTGACATTAAATTGCTATTACTTGATGTATTAACTTTTTTCATTTATTTATTATAATATTGTTATTTTTAAATTATTTTAATCTTAAAATTTCAGACAAAAAGACGATAAAAACTCAAGACAAAAAGTAGAAACTACAGGGAGAGCTGCGACATTGTTACAGTATAATTTCAGTTGCTAAACAATGTTCAAAGACTAAAGTGTTGAACAAGATTAAAAAACATACAGGAAATGCCTTGGAATGACTTTGGGCAAATAAACTGATATAAAGAGAAAATGAACGCATAATGATGGGTATATAAATGCCAACCAAAAAATTATAGAAAAGAGGTGGTGTCTGTCCAATCAATGACTACAACCTTATCAATTGCTTAAAAGGAAAAAAATCACAAATGCATGCAAGAAAGTAACTATTGATCACAATCGTTATAAGGCAGTTCCAGTGGTATGTCCTTACAGTACCAACTACCAATAGAATTAATGTTCTCAGTATAACACAAGATTTCTACTTCATTATACCTGCCGCAATTGGAGAGTTGATAATTGCAACTAATGGCTTTCCACATGAGCCATCAGAACGAGTGGGCAACCAATATAAAGCCAAATAAGCCCCGACATCTTCAAGTGATGGTGTAGATGTTCTGCCACATTTGCATATTAGTTAAGCATTCATTTTAAACTAGTCAAAAACGCACTCCTCGAGCACGTGACTAATTTGAAACAACGGTTCAAAGAAAAAAGGGGGAAGAAAAAAGAGAGGAAGAAATAAAGATAAAAGTGGAAAAAAAGATCTGAAGCAAAAGATAGGGAGAAAAAAAACAGTAAAAACTTAAGAAAAAACTTTTGTGCAAAATGTTTCACAACTGAAGCTGAAATTTAAAAGAATCGCATGCAAAATATGTTTATTAGGAACACATTTGAGAATAAATTAATTTAGCAGGATAAATAGAAAAAAATATTTAAAATAATTGTAAGAAAAGTATTTAAATGAGATATATTTAAAAATATATAATAAAATAAAAGATTAAAAGATGAAATAAAAAAGGTAAGCGAGGAAAAAGAAGAAAAGAAAACGAAAAGCTAACAAAAGTTATATATATATATATATATATATATATATAAAGAGATAGGAATAGATATAGAATAAAATTGAAATATCCATAATATGTAACAATATATGAGAATTTACAGTGTTTTACTGCATACAAGAACGTCTTCAGATGCATCAGATATTACAAGCTCCATTCCGAGAGGATCCGCTGTAGCAAGGGGAAGGGAGGGAAACAAATGAAATTGGCCTTGATTAAATTCTTTTGACAAGAAACAGAAAAATAATATTAACATTGGAAAAAAAAAAAAAACGAATTAGACCTCTAAATGAGCTCAAAGTGTTTTGAAGTACTAAGATTTGAAGAAAATCAGAACAAGTGAAAGATTGTGAGCACGCCAATTATATCGTTGTTGTCGGTAAATTAGGAATGATTGGTTGTCCTATTGTTGTATGTGGTCGAATATAGAGTAATTATGTAGGCGAATTGTTAACCGATTCAGAATAATTTCTCTAAAGTCATGAGATAGTGTTTAGGCAGTTTCCTTCTTTTTTGATTTGTTTCCTTATTTGTTTTATTTCCCTTTATTTGTTATCTTCTGGCTCACCTATATAAGGAGGTTGGTATGTATGAAGTTATTATGAATGAGAAATAAGAAGTTTCTTTTCTCTTCTCTAAAAGCCTATATGGTATCAGAGACACGGCTCTTACTAAAAAACCCCAGAAATTCTTCTTCAATTTTGCCCTAGATGGACTATAGGCGGGCAATGACCGGTTCAAGTGGTACTACAGCAGAGGATGCACAATCACGTGGTACAGCGCCAGCAACCAGCGGAGGAGAAGCAACCATCAGCGGAGGAGCGACTAGCAGTGGTGAAAGTGTCTTTGGTTCGAATATGTCCTTCCAATGTAGACTGAATGGCCAAAATTATTTGGAATGGGCTCAATCAGTAAAATTGGCGATTGATGACGGAGGGAAGCTCGGTCATTTGATTGGAGAAACGACTAGGCCTGCTGTCACTGGTGTGTACATAAAAACCAAACTAGAATCAATGTCATCTATGGTGAACAAATACTCCTCATCTGCAGCTCCAGCAATTACAACGGCACTGCTGTTCCATTTTCTCCTCAACCAACTAAACACAAAGCAAAGTGAGAATGTTATTTTCATGTAGGAGTAAAATGAAAAACGTAACCGGATATATTATAACAACACAGGCATACAAACGTAAGGCACATAAATATATGAAAAATGCATATGCAATTTTTAGCACTGATTATCACTTTCTGCGCGAATTTAAATTAGCCATCTGAAGATACTTCCAGAATATGTAACCGTACACGTAAGATGCAAACTCACCTGGCAACACCTTTCCCTGGAGTCCCTCCACACCATGCAACCACAGCATGGCCCTTTATAATGTTTGCTTCCACTAGCTCCCCGTGAACATCAAGGGTCACAACCTTTGGAATTCCACTTCCTTTCTGAGAAGAAAAAGTTGCATCAAATGACGGCACAGTTCAGGTTCCGTTCCCCACATGGGAACTATCTTAAGAAGCAAGATTGCAAGAAATATGTATTTGGGATATAACACAATATTACTTCGCAGAAAATGAAACTGATAAAAATATTATAAGAAAGAAACTCTAATACAAAAACTGAATAAAAATAAACATAAAAGAGTTCTATTTTTTTTTTTTTTTTGGTGCTAAACGTCAAAACAGCTATTCCTCATCAAAGAAGCCGTCAGAAATTACCTCGTGAAATTGGCGAAGATATGGCAAATATAGGAGGGTACTCCACTTCTCCCAGTATGGGAGTACACTCCACTTTCAATATTCTACCAATGTCTTCATGCTTGGGCCAGTAAACCTAACCCATTTCATCAACAGAGTAAGAGTCTATGACTTAGAATGAATGGAGAAAATAATTCTCTCTTACACAATGAATGGGTACAAGGTTCCTTATAAGGACCGAAGGAGCCACACTAAAAAGGGAAAGAAAGAAACAAAACAGGAAACAAGAAACAAAGAATATTGACAGCTACCTATTTCCTAATTTACATCATTGACTATCTATATTTACACTAGACAACCTAGCATATCTCTAGGATCACGGTAGAGTCTTTAATTGACTGATTTTCGACACTCCCCCTCAAGCTGGTTTGAAGATGTCTTCTATAGTCAGCTTGACAATCAATTTATCAAACTGCTTCTTGTGTAGTTCCTCAGTTAACACATCAGCAACCTGTTTTGTTGTTGGAAGACACGGCATGCATATCACTGTAGCATCTAGCTTCTCCTTAATGAGATGTTTATCCACCTCTATGTGTTTTCTTCGATTATGTAGAACTGGATTATGAACAATAGATATAGCAGCCTTGTTGTCACAATAGACTTTTATAGGTGCCGAATGAGAAAACTTTAGCTCCTCAAGTATCTTTTTGGTCCACATCACCTCACAAATTCCATGGGCAACAGCTTTGAATTCTGCATCTGTACTATTTCTGGCCACCACATTTTGTTCTTTGCTCTGCCAAGTAACTAAGTTCCTCCAACAAAGGAATAATAACCCAAAGTGGATCTTTTATCTGTAACACTTCCTGCCCAGTCTGCATTAGTATAGACTTAAATTTGTAGGTGCCCATGTTTCTTGAACAGTAGGCCTCTCCCTGGAGTTCCTTTCAGATATCTCAGGATCCTATAGACAGCTTCGAAATGCTCTGGTTTTGGTGAGTGCATGAACTGACTAACCATACTAATTGCAACGGCAATATTAGGGCGTGTATGAGATAAGTAGATTAACCTGCCTACAACTCTCTGATATTGTTCCCTATCCTTCACTTCTTCCGCCTTGGCAGCTTGCAACTTCAAATTAGGCTCAATAGGAGTTTCAGCAACCCTACAACTGAATAGGCCTATTTCTCCAAGTAGATTAAGCACACATTTCCTCTTATTAACAAAAATACCTTCTTTGGATCTTGCAAACTCCATTCTAAGAAAGTATCTTAACTTTCCCAAGTCTTTGATTTGGAACTCCTTAGCAAGTCTCCTTTTGAGTGCATCTAGTTCTGTTTCATCATTTTCAGTTAGGATAATATTATCAACATAGAAAATCAAAATTGCAACTTTACCAAATTTTGAATGTTTATAAAAAATAGTGTGATCCGTCTGACTCTGAAGGAAACCATAACTAGTAACAGCCTTTCCAAAGCGTTCAAACCACGCTCTTGGTGACTGTTTAAGTCCATACAAGGACTTCTTCAATCTATAGACTTTATTACTCCCAAGTTTCTTCTCAATCTCAGTGGTAGACTCATGAACACCTCCTCTTCAAGGTCACCATTGAGAAAAGCAATCTTGACATTAAGTTGATGTAGAGGCCAATCAAAATTCACTGCAAGAGACAAAAGAACTCTGATAGAGTTTATTTTAGCAACAGGAGAAAAGGTTTCCTGGTAATCAATCCCATAAGTTTGGGTAAAGCCTTTAGTTGCCAATCTGACTTTGTACCTCTCAACACTTCCATCAGCTTGACATTTTATAGTAAACACCCATTTACACCTCATTGTTTTCTTGTTTTTAGGTAGATCAACAACCTCCCAAGTGCCACTTCTCGTTAGAGCATTCATCTCCTCCATCACAGCTAACTTCCAATTCGGATCATCCAGTGCTTCTTGTATATTCCTTGGAACAAACAAGTGTGAAATCCTAGAAGTGAAAGCCTTATGATCTTTTGACAGTCTGTGATAGGAGAGGTATTTAGCAATGGGATGGTTAGTGCAACCACAAATACTGATATGAACCCCGCCAAGAACACTGACGAAACCGATCAAGAAAGTCTCCAAGATCGATCTAAAATCAGGCTTGAATGGAAACCTCGACCCGTTGCTTATATGGAAGCAAGAACCTTGATATGGTGTAGACGCAACAATCAATGATGGAAGAATTGATTGATAAGTCAAGGACGAACGCCACGGAGAATTCTGATAAGTTCAAGAAGTTCTTAAAGAACCAAAGAGAATGCTCAAACTTTTTTCTAAAAAAATACTGATATGTTATTAATGATATGAATCATGCCTATTAATAGGTCGTATTTACATAAATTCAAATTTTGGTGGTCAAACTCTATCCTAAACAAAAGAAATTTATCCTAAACAAAAGAAATTTATCCTTTTGGATAAACATTCCTTATTTAACTTCTAAACAAACTCTGAATCTAAAAGAAACTAAGGATAAATATTAAAATGGATAACTATCAAAGTAGTGATAAAAGATAACTATCAAACTATTGATCTTGATCCTTAAGACTTGGTGAACAGTAACACGCCCACTTCATGCTAATCCTTATCCGGAATTACTTTGATAACTTGGACCAATCTTAGCTCATCATCAGTTGTGACCATGAATGCTTCTCTTTTCTGGACCTCTTGGATTAATCCAGTAAGTGCCTCACTGAACCGTTTAGCCCGAGCTATTGTGACTCGTTCTATCAGAACTTGAAGCATGTCTTGATTCGATGTGTTAACCCTAGCCGTGCTCCCATCACTTGAAGTCGTGCCATGATTTGCATCATTCCCCTCCTTTTGAAAAGGATTTGTCCTCAAATCATCACCTACAGCAAAAGGACTCAAATCAGTAACATGAAAAGTAGCACTTACATTGTATTCACCCGGTAAATCTAGCTTGTAAGCATTGTCATTGATGCGCTCTAGGACTTGGCAAGGACCATCTCATCTTGGAAGCAATTTGGAACGCCTTTGCGCTAAAAAATCTCTCCTTTCTCATATACAACCAAACCCAATCTCCGGGTTCAAAAACCAACTTGTGACGCCCCTTGTTGGCTTGTTTTGCATACTGCTCATTTCTTCGCTCAATGTTGAGTCTCGCTTGTTTATGAATCTGCCTAACAAACTCAGCTTTCTTTTTGTCATCTAAATTAACACGCTCAGTCATAGGTAAAGGAGATAAATCCAATGGAGTTAATAGATTAAATCCATACACAATTTCAAATAGTGAAAATTTAGTAGCAGATTGAACAGTGGTTATAAGCAAATTCAACATGTGGTAAACAATCTTCCCATGTTTTAATATTCTTTTTAATAATAGCTTGTAACAAAGTAGACAAAGTCCTATTTACTACTTTGGTTTGACCGTTAGTTTGTGGGTGACAAGTAGTAGAAAACAATAACTTAGTACCTAACTTACACCACAGAGTCTTCCAAAAGTAGCTCAAGAACTTAGCATCTCTATCCGAAACAATTGTTCTAGGCATACCATGTAATCTCACAATCTCCCTAAAGAACAAATCAGCAGCATATGAAGCATCATTCGTTTTGTGACATGAAATAAAGTGTGCCATCTTAGAAAATCTATCCACAACCACAAAAATTGAATCTCTACCACATTTAGTCCTAGGCAACCCTAACACAAAGTCCATCGAAATATCAATCCAAGGCTCATTAGGAATGGGCAGTGGTGTATATAAGCCATGGGGTTGCATTCGGGATTTTGCTTGCCTAATTGTGACACATCTACTACAAATTCTCTCAACATCCCTTTTCATGTGTGGCCAATAGAAGTGTTCTTGCAAAATGGACAGTGTTTTAGCTACCCCAAAGTGTCCCATCAAACCCCCGCCATGTGCTTCCCTAACTAATAAATCCCACACAGAGCAATTTAGTATACACAACTTATTTTCCCGAAATAAGAAATCCTAGTGCCTAAAGTACTTACCATTGGCGGTCTTTTCACAAACGCTATACTCATCACTAAAGTCATGGTCTGGAGGATATAACTCCTTAATATGTTCAAAGCCAAGCAATTTAGCATCAAGAGTAGAAATTATAACGTACCTGTAAGACAGTGCATCTGCAACCACATTCTCCTTACCTTGCTAACTTCTCAATGAACTCCACCCAATGAGCATGTATCTTGTTCAGTTTGTGTTGTCCTTTCAAGTGTTTCAACGATTCTTGATCAGTGTGAATCACGAACTCCTTGGGCCATAGGTAATGCTGCCATGTTTCCAAAGCCCGGACCAATGCGTACAATTCCTTATCATAAGTTGGGTAGTTTAAAGCTCCCGCACTTAGCTTTTCACTGAAATACGCAATTTATTGTCCTTCTTGCATAAGCACAGTGCCAATGCCTACTCTGGAAGCATCACATTCAATCTCAAAAGTTTTGTTAAAGTTAGGTAAAGATAATAAGGGAACGTTTGTCCATGTTTGCTTGATGAGCTGAAACGCCTTCTCTTGCTCTTCACCCCACTTGAAGCTAACGTTTTTCTTTATTACCTCAGTGAGTGGTGCTGCCAAAGTACTAAAGTTTTTCACAAATTGCCAGTAGAAACTAGTGAGTCCATGAAAACTCCGTACGTTACCTATGCTTGTGGGACTCGGCCACTCTTGAATTGCCCGGATCTTTTCTTCATCAACCTGTATTCCTTGTGTGCTAACAACAAAACCAAGAAACACAAACTTATCGGTGCAAAAAGTGCACTCTTTTAAGTTAGCAAATAACTTTTCTTTTCTAAGCACATATAAAACTGAATTTAAAAGCATAACATGTTCATCCAAGTTTTTGCTATAAATGAGAATATCATCAAAATAAACAACGACAAATATGCTGATGAATGCACGCAATACATGGTTCATTAATCGCATAAATGTGCACGAAGCATTAGATAGATCAAAAAGCATTACTAACCATTCATACAAACCGTATTTTGTTTTAAAGGCAGGTTTCCATTCATCACCATCTTTCATGCGTATTTGATGATATCCATTCTTCAAATCAATTTTTGAAAACACACAAGCCCCATGCAATTCATCTAACATATCATCTAAGCGAGGAACATGATGTTGATACTTTACGTAATGTTGTTGATGGCTTGACAGTCAACACATATTCTCCAAGTCCCATCCTTCTTAGGTACAAGTAAAACCGGACGGCACACGTACCCTTTCTCCATACACTCACTTACCTGTTGTTGAAGCTCCTTTGTCTTAGGCTGGTTGATTTGGAATTGTCGCACAGGGTACAAAATCAATTTGATGTTCAATCCCTCGGATATGAGATATCTGTGTGGTGTATCCTCGGGAAAGACATCCTCATAGTCCTGCAAAAGTGAAACAATAGAACTAGGAAAAGTATGGTCAATCTCATTAGTGTTTAAAAACGTCTCTTTTTACAAAAATACAATCATTGGCTTCTTTGAAAACAAAGCAACCTCACTTGCTTTTACATAGAAATTATTTTGTTTTCTCTCTTTTTTTCTCTCATGGTTCTTAACTTTCTTTTTCCCTCTCAATCTTTTCAGCCTCTCCCTGTTTTTCTCTCTGTTCACTCTTTTTCTTCTTTTCACTATCTTTCTTTTGATCACTTTCTTTTTGCAACCTTACTTGGTATTCATAGACTTACTTTGGAGTCAAAGGAACTAAAGTAATTTTCCTTTGTTTATGCTCAAATGAGTACTTGTTGGTGAATCCATCATGCTTGACTCGCCAATGGAATTGTCATGGTCGGGCTAGTAACAAGTGTCCTGCTTGCATTGGTACCACATTGCATAAAACTTCGTCCTCATACTTCCCAATGTGGAAAGAAATCAACACCTGTTTAGTCACCCTTGCCTCTCCACTATTATTGAGCCATTGCAACTTGTAGGGCTGTGAGTGTTTTGTTGTTGGAAGTCCTAATTTCTCCACCATAGTAGTACTATCACCATTAGTACAACTACCTCCATCGATAATCACGCTACATACCTTGTTTTGAGCATGGCACTTAGTATGAACAATGTTATCCCGTTGCACGTCATCTTCTTCCTTCGCTTGCACACTCAAAGCCCTCCGGGGGTTCTGAGAGTTCCGGGGGCAATATCATACCAGGTGGGGGTGCGGGCCGTTACAGGTTGCTTCTTATTTGTGCTCCATCTTAGGTTTGGCCGTAACTTGCTTCTCTTCCTCCCTCACAAAATTTGGCCTCCATGGGACATTCAAGTTAGGGTTTGGGCGTGTGGTGCTATCCCTCCTCTTCAGTTGGTTCACAATCTTGATGGCCATGTGCACCATGTCCTCCAACTCCACGTAATGCTGCAACTCCACCAGATTAGCAATTTCCCGGATCAAGCAAACCAAGAACCTAGCCATAGTAGACTCTCGGTCCTCCTCTATATTAGCGCGGATCATAGTGATTTTCATCTCCTTATAGTATTCCTCCACACTCTGATTTTCTTGTGTAAGGCGTTGCAATTTTTGGTACAACTCATGGTAGTAATGGCTTGGTACAAATCGCCTTCTCATCACCATTTTCATCTCCTCCCATGTCTCAATTGGCGGCTCCCTGTTGCTTCTTCTATTCAACATCAATTGATCCCACCATACAATTACATACTCAGAAAATTCAATTGCAGTAATCTTAATATTCTTAAGCTCATAAAAATTTTGGCACTTGAACACCCACTCCATCTTCTTCTCTCATTCTAGGTAAGCTTCTGGATCGTTCTTGCCTTGGAAGGGTGGAATTTTCATCTTAATGCTTCCCAAATTATTTTCCCGGTTCCTAGCTTCTCTATGCCTCCCACCATATCTCCTATAATTAACAATTGGATCCCTATCATCATCTTCATGAAAACCAACCCCATTATACTCTTCATCTTCAACCCTTACTTCCGTCGGTTGAAATCTTTCCCTCCTACGCACATTAGGAGCGTTTTGTGGCTGCTCCACACATGCATTCTCCATCTGATTTATTCTATTATGTGAGGATCCCACGAGTCTGTTATGGGGGGAGGGTAGAATAAATAAGAAATGGGAATAGAGATAGGGGCATCGAGAATTGTATTGTGAACCATTGAGTCTGTAGGAGGTCTGGAGGGGTCCTCAAATTCTCCTCCGTCTTTCAATTCTTAGTAAATTTTCAATAGCAATAACAGGAGCCAGACCTTTCTTCTGGTTATTTCCTTCATTTAGTTGTTAATTTCCTACTAAATTACCAGAATCCTAACAATCTGGTATCAAATCAAAACGATCCATGGCGAACCAGGCGGACTGAGTGGCTTCCGTGGAGAGAAGGTTGAACAGCTTTCAAGACTTTTTGCAGGAGATCAGAGACAACATGGAGTTGGTGCCTAGTTTGCAAGGGGAGGTTGAATCTCTGGGAATGAGAATGGGTGAGATGCAGAGGAATATGGCCACGATGGGATCCAAGATCGAAGGGATCCAGGTTACGATTACGAGGTTGGAGGAGTTCTTGATGAGGCAGGCACGCGCTCACCCACCACCGGCACACTGACCTGGGGAAGACCTCTCACCCCCGAGGCGGGCACGGGACGGCCAAACTCCGCCAGGGAGGGATTCAGTAGGACCAGCTCGAGGAAGGTTCAGTCCCCCGTGGAGGGAACCGACCAGAGGAAGGGACGAGCCTCCCCGTTACAGATCACCGGCGAGACCGTGAGCACGGGGAGAACACAGGGGACAGAAATTGGAATTGTCGTTGTTTCATGGAGAAGATCCGAACGCTACTTCGCTATAAACGACGTTGACGAGGACGCCAAGGTATTGGGGGCGTCTGTTTGAATAGGCGAACACAGGTAATGGAAGGAAGAAAAGTTTATTGTTATTTCTTTTTTATAGTACTGTACATTAGTTTAAATAGAAAAATATACAAGGAGCTAAACTAGGAAACTTATAGTTGTACACTAATGTCCTTTTCGGATCCTTAGTCATTGACTATCCCTAATTACATTCCTATCATATCTCCTAGAATCCGGTACTATTAAAGTAAATATCCTCTATTTCAACACTCCCCTTTAAGCAGGCTGGTGGATATCTTCCATAGCTAGCTTGCTTCTTAAATCTTCAAAGGGTCTCTTGTATAATCCTTTGGTGAGAATGTCTGTAACTTGTTCAGTAGTAGATACATATGGAATACAAATCATGCCACATTCGAGTTTCTCCTTGATGAAATGTTTGTCAACTTCTACATGTTGGGTTCTGTCATGGAGAACTGGATTGTGAGCAATTGAGATGGCTGCCTTATTGTCGCAGTAGACTCTTAGGAGAAGATACTGTGACCTTCAAATCATCAAGAAGTCTTCTTATCCACATAACTTCACAAATTCCATGGGCGAGTGCTCTAAACTCAGCTTCTGCACTACTCCTTGCTACTACATTTTGTTTCTTGCTGCGCCAAGTAACAAGATTACCTCCGACAAAAGTGCAATAGCCTGATGTAGATCGTCTATCTATTGTACTTCCTGCCCAATCAGCATCTGTGTAAGTTTCTACCTGTAAATGTTCTCGTTTCTTGAAGAGTAGTCCTCTACCCGGAGAACCCTTTAAGTACCTCAAAACTCTGTATACTGGATCAAAGTGTTCTTGCCCAGGAGAATGCATAAATTGACTCACCATACTGACTGCAAACGCTATATCTGGATGTGTGTGAGTAGATAAATCAGTCTACCTACCAATCTCTAATATCTTTCTCGATTAACTATATTCTCGGGTTTGGCAGCTTCTAACTTCAAGTTGGCTTCAATTGGAGTGTCTGCAGCTTTACACCTAATGCGTATTATTTTTTTATATAATAAATTTCCGCAAGCGTACGGTGTCAAGTTTTGAGTATAGGCTGAGTGAGTATCGTCTCCACAGGGATTGGGTTTAGAATAGCCGTTAAGTACCGTGATTATTTGTAACTTAACTTTATCTAGGCAACCTAATAAGATGATGATTAAGAACTAAAACAAAATAAGTATAAAAAATAAAAATAAAGTATCTATACACAAATGGTATAGGGACTTGATTTTGCTTTATTATTCCTATGTTCATCCTATTATGTAATCGCTAATCAAATCCGTTCAATTCATTAATCAAGGCTCTAACGTCATCTCGCAACCTCTCTCGAGTGCCTCACAAGAAATTGTGTTTAAATACCCAAAATAATATCCCTATTCGAAATGAATATTTAAACACAAATTAAGCTTCGCCTTTAGAATTAGAAAATATGAATATTGATCGCCTCTCTGCCTCACAACGACCTAAATCCTAATTTGATTATCTAACTGTTGATCTCCTCTCGGTCTCACAACAGCCTAGACTATGTTTCTCAAATCTAGATAAAGAACTCAATCTCTCTCGAGCATCAAATTCGCAATCTAAAAACCATCTAACTCATTGGCCAAATAAATTAGAAGCATTAAGCATAGAGAAACATAAATGAATTGAAAATGAAATTAAATTAACAATCAACAAAATATTCAAAACATAGTTCAAATAAAACTACATCAAGTCCTAGATTTAATGTCTAGCTCAACATGGAAAAATAGATGAAAGAAGATAAAACCCAATATCCATTGAAGAGCTTCCAAGGACCTCCAAGATGAAGGATTTCAGCCTCCTTTTGATGTTTTCTTTAGTTTTCCGGGCTCTCTTTCTCAAGTGGCATCTCTTTTCTTTTATACTACAACATTTCAGAGCTAGGGTTTCATACGCGCGCTGCAGCCTATGTGAAAACACGCTGCAGCGCGCGTTTTCGGAGGAAGGATCTCACAGCTGGGGGCTGAGGCACGCTGCAGCGCGCAGGGGCATATATTGGGCGCGCTACAATGCGCAAGTCAGCTCTGGGCGCGCAGGCGCGTGCCTGGGTGTGGGGCGCGCGCCTGGTGGCCAGGGCACGCGCGCGCAGGGGGCCAGGGCGCGGGCGCGCGCCCCATTCTGACTTTGCTTTCCTTTGCGCGCTGTAGCCCACTTTCTTGCATTCTAAAGCCTCCTTTTTTGTGCCTTAAAATCCTCTTTCGCCTCCTCTTACCATTGATTCACAAGTTGGGCAAATATTCTTCTTTTCTTCATGCAAAATCATCCAAGTTCGCATTTATTTTTAATTCCTATAAAAAGCATACAAAAGACATTAAACTAACAATAATGCTTGAAAACTTACAAATATTCAAGCTTAAAAGTACTTGATTTGTTGGTGGAAATACCCGTCATCAACACCCAAGTAAACCTGTTTCATCGAGTAGATCGAGTACATATTTTCGTTGACTCATGAAAATTCCTTCTCTTGACCTGGCAAATTCCATCCCGAGAAAGTACTTTAGGACTCCTAGATCCTTAACTTTGAAGCCTTCAGCAAGTTTCGTATTCAATCTGGCTAGTTCTTCTAAGTCATCACCTGTTAGAATTATGTCATCCACATAACTATCAGCACTGCAATTTTCCCGTTCTCACTATGTCTAAAGAACATAGTATGATCCGCCTGACTTTGTCGATATCCATACCCCTTTACAGCTCTTCCAAAACGTTCAAACCACGCCCTTAGAGACTGTTATAAGCCATATAATGACTTTTTTAGTCTACATACTTTGTTCTTAGCATGTTTTCCTTCAAATCCAGGTGGCAAGCTCATAAATACTTCTTCTTCCAAGTCTCTGTTTAAGAAGGCATTTTTAATGTCTAACTGATGTAATGGCTAGTTAGAGTTAACAGCCAGAGACAATAGGACTCGGATAGAATTGATCTTCGCTATAGGAGCAAACGTTTCCTGATAATCAATACCATGTGTTTGCGTAAATCCTTTCGCCACAAGTCTTGCCTTGTACCTTTCCACACTACCATCAACTTTACACTTAATAGTGAAAACCCATTTACACCCTACAATCTTCTTTCCTTGGGGAAAATCGACTACCACCCAAGTTCCACTCTTTTTAAGAGCATTCATCTCCTTTAACACTACTAATTTCCAATTCGAGTCATCCAGTGCTTCCTGAATGTTCCTTGGAACAAACAGATGTGATATTTTTGAGGTAAAGGCTTTATGTCTATGGGAGAGTTTTTTATAAGATAGGTATTTGGCAATAGGATGTTGAGTACATGTTCGGGTTCCCTTTCTAATGGCTGTGGGAATATCAAGGTCTAAAGGGACTTGGCTTGATGATTTAGTGTGATCAGAAATAGTGGAAGTAATTGTAGGTAAGTTAGAATTCTGAGTACCTTGGATAACCAGTGAATCAGTGTTCGGGAGTTCTGATTGGCCTTGCGTGGAGACAATAGCTAGTTCTCTACTAGTTTTATGATTCTTTCTTCTAGAATAAACCTGAAGCTCAGAGTTCGGTTTTTGTGGAGCCATAGGTAGGATTTCTCCCCCTGTTGGAGAAACAGTAAGGCTCGGCATATTGGTATTAGGGGATTCTAGGTTTCCCAAATCTTGAACATCATTGCCTAGTTTGAAAGAATCAGAGGTATTTAAAATAATAGTATTAGGTAAGGAAATTTTGTTAGAAATCTCCCAAAAATTTTCTTCACTACTCTCTTTCTCCCCCTGAAGAAAATTTTTCTGAAAATAAGGATGATTTTCTACAAATGAGACATCCATGCTGATAAACAATTTTCTCGTAGTTAGATTAAAACATTTGTACCCTTTTTTATTCGGTGCATAACCAACAAAAATACATTTTTCAACTCGTGGGTGTAATTTAGACCGAAGTCTATTAGGTAAATGAACAAAAACAGTGCATCCGAATACTTTTAAAGGAAGATTGGAATGAATCCAAGTTTCAGGGAATAATTTTTTAGAACTTTCAAGAGGTGCAGTGTAGTTAAGAATACGAGTTGGCATTCTATTAAATAAATAGGATGCTGTTAAAACAACTTCTCCACACAAATATTTTGGAACATTCATTGAAAACATGATAGCACGAGAAACCTCAAGTAAATGTTTATTTTTGCTTTCGGCGATTTCGTTTTGTTGTGGAGTATCAACATAAGTGGATTGATGAAAAATACCTTTTTCTTTTAAAAAATTCCCTAAAACCTCATTGAAGTATTCAGTGCCATTATCAGAATGAAGGATGATGATTTTTGTTTGAAATTGGTTTCCAATCATCATGTAAAAATCTATAAATAACGTTTTAACCTCAGAATTTTCATACACTAAATAAACCCAACACAAACGAGTATGATCGTCAATGAAAGTCACAAACCATTTTTTTTTTCAGAAACAGTGGTAACCCTAGAAGGTCCCCAAACATCACTGTGAATTAAGTAAAAAATTAATGACATTTTGCAGACACAGTCCTTACATTTTTTTTAGGCATGCCAGAAAAAAATGGCCTAAAAAATGACCAAAAAAAAGAAAAACGCTATCAAAAAGCCCCCGGACCGCGTAGTGCGGCACCCAGGGGCCGGGTTTTGTCAAAAATTTATATTTTTATTTATGTTTAGCATTCTAAAATTAATATATGATTTTTAGTAGTTAATGCAACAAGCGGCACTATTTTTTGATGAATATTCTATTTTTTTATGATTTTCTTTATTTTTCTTCTTTAAAATAAAATAAAAACAATGTCAAAAACTAATGAAATTTTGCAGACACGATCCTCACATTTTTCTAGGCGTGTCAGAAAAAAATGGCCTCAAAAAATGATGAAAAAAGTAAAACGCTGTCAAAAAGCTACCGGCCCGCGTAGTGGGGAGTCCAGGGGCCAGCTCAGGGACCGGTATGGGTAAACAATTTATATTTTTAATCATATTTTACATTTTAAAATTAATATATGATTTTTAGGAGTTAGTGCAACAAGTGGCACCATTGTTTGATGAATATTCTATTTTTTTATGATTTTCTTTATTTGTTGTCTTTAAAAAATATAATAAAATAAAAATGAAGTAACAAAATAATGAAATTTTGGAGACACGGTCCTTACATTTTTCTAGGCATGCCAAAAAAAATGGCGTCCAAAAATGACAAAAAAAAGTAAAACGACGTAAAAAAGCCCCCGACCCGTGTAGTAGGGCGCCGAGGGGCCAGCTCAGGGGCTGGGATGGGTCAAAAATTTACATTTTTATTTATGTTTTATATTCTAAAATTAATATATGAGTTTTAGGAATTAATACAACAAGCGGCACAATTTTTTGATTAATATTCTATTTTTTATGATTTTCTTTATTTTTTGTCTTCAAAAAATATAATAAAATAAAAACGACATAAAAAATAGTGAAATTTTGCAGACACAATCTTTATATTTTTCTAGGCATGCCAGAAAAAGATGGCCTCAAAAAATGACAAAAATGTGAAATGTTGTCGAAAAGCCCTCAGCTCGTGTGGTGGGGCACCCAAGGGCAGCTCAACGACCGCGATGAGTCAAAAATTTACATTTTATTTATGTTTTCCATTCAAAAATTAATATATGATTTTTAAGAATTAATGCAACAAACAGCAACATTGTTCGATGAATATTCTACCTTTTATGATTTTCTTTATTGTTTGCCTTTAAAAAATATAATAAAATAAAAATAACATAAAAAATAATGAAATTTTGCAGACACGATCCTTACATTTTTTTAGGCATGCTAGAAAAAAATGGCCACAAAAAATGACCAAAAAAAGTAAAACGCTGTCGAAAAGCCCCCGACTCGTGTGGTGGGGCACCCAGGGGCCAGTTCAGGGGTTGAGATGATAAAATTTTGCGACGCCAAGAAATAATAAAATTTTGCATGACACGATCGTCAAATTTTTCTAGGGATGCCCGAAACAAATAGCCCTAAGAAACGAAAAAAATGTAAAACGCAGTTAAAAAGCCCTCGGCCGGCGTAGTGGGGCGCCCAGGGGCCAGGTCAAGGGCTGGGGTGGGTCAACAATTTATATTTTTATTTACTTTTTCCATTCTAATATTAATTTATTATTTTTAGGAATTAATGTAACAAGCGGTTAATTTTTTTGATGAATATTCTATTTTTTTATGATTTTCTTTACTTTTTGTATGCAAAAAATATAATAAAATAAAAACGACATAAAAAAATAATGAAATTTTTCAGACATGATCCTTATATTTTTCTAGTCATGCCAAAAAAAAATTGCCTTAAAAAATGACAAAAAAATAAAACGCTGTCAAAAAGCCTCAGGCTCGCGTAGTGGGCACCTAGGGGCTAGCTCGAGGGCGGGGATGGGTTAAAAATTTACAATTTTATTTATGTTTTTCATTCTAAAATTAATATAGGATTTTTAGGAATTAATGCAACAAGTGGCACCATTGTTTGACGAATATTTTATTTTTTTATGATTTTCTTTATTTTTTGTCTTTAAAAAATATAATAAAATAAAAATGACGTAAAAAATTTATGAAATTTTACAGACACGATCCTTATATTTTTCTAGGAATGCCAGAAAGTAATGGCCCCAAAAAATGATAAATAAAAGTAAAACGTTGTCAAAGAGCCCCCGACCTTCGTAATGGGACACCCAGGGGCCAACTCAGGGGCCAAGATGAGTCAAAAATTTATATTTTTATTTATTTTTTGTATTTTAAAATTAATATATTATTTTTAGAATTAATGCAACAAGCGGTACCATTTTTTTTATGAATGTTTCTTTTTTAAAAATTTTCTTTATTTTTTGTCTTTTAAAAAATATAATAAAGTAAAAATGACGTAAAAAATTTATGAAATTTTATAGACACGATCCTTACATTTTTCTAGGCATGCCAAAAAAATGGCCCTAAAAATGATAAAAAAAAGTAAAACGCTGTCAAAGAGCCCTCGACCCTCGTAATGGGGCGCTCAGAGGCCGACTCAAGGGCCTGGATGGGTCAAAAATTTACATTTTTATTTATGTTTTTCATTCTAAAATGAATGAATGATTTTTAGGAATTAATGCAATAAGCAGCCCCATTTTTTATGAATATTCTATTTTTATGATTTTCATTCTTTTTTATCTTTAAAAAAATCTAATAAAATAAAAATGACGTCAAAAAGTAATGACATTTTGCAGACACGATCCTTATATTTTTCTAGGCATCCCAGAAAAAAATGGCCTCAAAAAATGACAAGAAAGTGAAACGCTGTCGAAAAGCCCCCGGCTCGCGTAGTGGGGCACCCAGGGGCTAGCTCTGGGGCCAAGATGAGTCAAAAATTTACATTTTTATTTATTCTTTGCATTCTAAAATTAATATATAATTTTTAGGAATTGATGCAACAAGCGGCACCATTTTTTTGATGAATATTCTATTTTTTATGATTTTTTGTATTTTTCGTCTTTAATAAATATAATAAAATAAAAACGATGTCAAAAAATAATGTAATTTTGTAGACAGGATCTTCAAATTTTTCTAGGCATGCCAGAAAAAAACAGCCCAGAAAAATGAAAAAAATAGTAAAAGGCAATCAAAAAGCCCCCAGCCCGCGTAGTGAGGCAGACAGAGGCCAGCTAAGGCGCCAGGATCGGTAAAAAATTTACATTTTTCATTTATGTTTTGCATTCTAAAATTAATTTATGATTTTTAGGAATTAATGCAATAAGCAACACCATTTTTTAAAGAATATTCTATTTTTTATGATTTTCTTTATTTGTTGTCTTTAAAAATATAATAAAATAAAAATGACGTCAAAAAATAATAAAATTTTGTACACGATCCTTACATTTTTTTAGGGACGCCAGAAAAAAATGACCTCAAATAATGACAAAAAAAGTAAAATGCTGTCAAAAAGCCCCAGACCCTCGTAGTGGGGCGCGCAGGGGCCAGCTCAGGGGTTGGGATGGGTCAAAAATTAAAATTTTTATTTATGTTTTCAATTATGAAATTAGTACACGATTTTTAGAAATTAATACAATAAGAGGCACCATTTTTTCACGAATATAATTTTTTTTATGATTTTTTTTATTTAAAAATATAATAAATAAAAATGACGTCAAAAAATACTAAAATTTTACAGACATGATACTTACATCTTTCTAGGCATGCCAGGAAAAAAAGGACTCAAAAAATGACAAAAACGTAAAACACAGTCAATGGCTGCTCAGGGGCCGGGATGGGTTAAAAATAAACATTTTTATTTCTGTTTTGCATTCAAAAATTAATAGATGATTTTTAGAATTAATGGAACAAGGGGCACCATTTTTTATGAATATTCTATTTTTATAATTTTTTTTTTATTTTTCATCTTCAAAAATATAATAAAATAAAAATGACGTTAAAAATTATGAAATTTTGCAGACACGACCCTTATGTTTTTCTATGCATGCCATAAAAGAGGGCCTGAAAAAATGACAAAAAGTAAATCGGTGTCAAAAAGCCTCCAGCCCGCGTAGTGGGGCACCGAGGGGTCAGCTCAAGGGCTAGGATGGGTTGAAAATTTACATTTTCATTTATTTTTTGCTTTCAAAAATTAATATTTTTCCTCTTTAAAAAATATAATAAAATAAAAACGATGTGAAAAAATATTAAAATTTTGCAGACATGATTCTTACATTTTTCTAGGCATGTCAGGAAAAAATGGCCTCAAAAAATGACAAAAAAAGTAAAGCATTGTCAAAAAGCCCCGGGCCCACGTATAGGGGCGTCCCAGGGCTAGCTCAGGGGCCATGATGGGTAAAAAATTTATATTTTTATTTATGTTTTGCATTCTAAAATTAATATATGATTTTTCAGAATTAATGCAAAAAGCAGCACCATTTTTTTTATTAGTATTCTATTTTTATGATTTTTTTTTATTTTTCATCTTTAAAAAATATAATAAAATAAAAATGACGTCAAAAAATAATAAAATTTTACATAAGCGATCATTACATTTTTCTAAAATGGTCTCAAAAAAAGACAAAAAATGTAAAACGCTGTCCAAAAGGCCCCAGCCCGCGTAGTGGGGCGCCCAGGGGCCAGTTCAGGGGCCGGGATCGGTAAAAAATTTACATTTTTATTTCCGTTTTGCAATCTAAAATTAATATATGATTTTTCAGAATTAATGCAACAGGCGGCACCATTTTTTTTTAAGGTTCTATTTTTTATGATTTTATTTATTATTTGTCTTTAAAGAATATAATAAAATAAAAATGACGTATAAAAATAATAAAATTTTACAGACACAATCCTTACATTTTTTTTAGGCATACTAGAAAAAAAATGCCTCAAAAAATGACAAAAAAAGGAAAACACTGTCGAAAAGCCCCCGGTCGCGTGGTGGGGTGCCCAGGGGCCAGTTCAGGGACTGAGATGAGTAAAAAATTTACATTTTTATTTATGTTTTGCATTCTAAAATTAATATATGATTTTTCAAAATTAATGCAACAAGCGGCGCCATTTTTTATAAATATTCTATTTTTATGATTTTTTTTATTTTTCATCTTTAAAAAATATAATAAAATAAAAATGATGTCAAGAAATAATGAAATTTTGCAGACACGATCGTCAAATTTTTCTAGGCATGCCAGAAAAAATAACCCTGAAAAATGAAAAAAAAGTAAAACGCAGTCAAAATGCCCCTGGCCAGCGTAGTGAGGCGCCCAGGGGCCAGGTCAGGGGCCGAGGTGGGTTAAAAATTTGTATTTGTATTTATATTTTATATTCTAAAATTAATTTATGATTTTTAGGAATTAATTCAACAAGCGGCTAATTTTTTTATTAATATTCTATTTTTTATGATTTTCTTTACTTTTTGTCGTCAAAAAATATAACAAAATAAAAACGACATAAAAAAATAATCAAAATTTTCAGACATGATCCTTACATTTTTCTAGGCATGCTAGAAAAAAAAGTAGCCCAAAAAAATGACAAAAAAAAAGTAAAACGCTGTTAAAAAGCCCCTGACCTTCGTAATGGAGCGCCCAGGGGCCAGCTCAGGGGCCAGGCTGGGTCAAAAATTTACATTTTTATTTATGTTTTGTTTTCTAAAATTAATATACAATTTTTAAGATTTAATGCAACAAGCGGCACCATTGTTCGATGAATATTTGTTTGTCTTTAAAAAATATAATAAAATAAAATTGAGGTAAAAAAATAAAGAAATTTTGCAGACATGATCTTTACATTTTTCTAGGCATGCCAGAAAAAATGGCCTAAAAAAATGACAAAAAAAGTAAAACCCTTTCAAAAAGCCGCGGGCCTGCGTCTAAGGTCGCCCAAGGGCTAGCTCAGGGGCCGGGATGGGTCAAAAATTTATATTTTTATTTATGTTTTATATTTTAAAATTAATATATGATTTTTAGAAATTAATACAATAAGTGGCACCATTTTTTGTTGAATATACTATTTTTTATGATTTTCTTTATTTTTCATTTTTTAAAAATATAATAAAATAAAAATGAGGTCAAAAAATAATGAAATTTTGCAGACAAGATCTTTTCATTTTTCTAGGCATGCCAGAAAAAAATGGTCTAAAAAATGACAAAAAAAAGTAAAACGCTATCAAAAAGTCCCCGACCGCGTAGTGGGGTGCCCAGGGGCCAAGTCAGGGGCTGGGATGGGTAAAAAATTTACATTTTTCTTTATGTTTTTTATTCTAAAATTAATACATGATTTTTAAGAATTAATGCAACAAGCAGCACCATTTTTTTATGAATATTTTATTTTTTATGATTTTCTTTATTTTTTGTCTTTAAAAAATCTGCAGAAATAAAAATCACGTAAAAAAGTAATGAAATTTTGTACACACGGTCCTTATATTTTTCTAGGCATGCCAGAAAAAAATGGTCTCAAAAAAAGTGAAACGGTGTCGAAAAGCCCCCGGTTCGCGTAGTGGGGCACCTAGGGGCAAGCTCTAGGGCCGAGATGAGTCAAAAATTTACATTTTTATTTATTTTTTACATTTTAAAATTAATATATAATTTTTAGGAATTAATGCAACAAGCGGCACCATTTTGTGATGAATATTCTATTTTTTTTTATGATTTCATGTATTTTTTGTTTTTAAAAAATATAATAAAATAAAAACGACGTCAAAAAATAATGAAATTTTATAGACAGGATCTTCAAATTTTTCTAGGCATGCCAGAAAAAAATAGCCTAGAAAAAAGACTAAAAAAGAAAAAGGCAATCAAAAAGCCCTCAGCCGTGTTGTGGGGTGCACAGGGGCCAGCTCAGGGGCCGGGATCGGTCAAAAATTTACATTTTATTTATATTTTACATTCTAAAATTAATTTATGATTTTTAGTAATTCATAAAAGAAGCATCACCATTTTTTGAGAAATATGCTATTTTGTGTGATATTCTTTATTTTTTGTCTTTAAAAATATAATAAAATAAAAACGACATAAAAAAATAATGAAATTTTGCATACATGATACTTACATCTTTCTAGGCATGCCAAGAAAAAAGGGACTTAAAAAATGACAAAAAATGTAAAATGCAGTAAAAAAACCCTGGGTTCACGTATAGGGCACTCAAGGGTTGCTCAGGGGCTGGCATGGGTAAAAAATTTACATTTTTATTTCTGTTTTGCATTCTAAAATTAGTATATGATTTTTCAAAATTAAGGCAATAAGCGGCACCATTTTTTTATGAATATTCTATTTTTTATAATTTTCTTTATTTTTCATCTTTAAAAAATATAATAAAATAAAAATGACGTTCAAAATTATGAAATTTTGTAGACACGACCCTTATATTTTTCTAGGCATGCCATAAAAAAATGCCTCAAAAAATGACAAAAAAAGTAAACCGCTGTCAAAAAGCCTCTGGCTCGTGTAGTGGGGTACCCAAGGGTCAGCTCAAGGGCTGGGATGGGTTGAAAATTTACATTTTCATTTAGTTTTTGCATTCTAAAATTTATATATGATCTTTAGGAATTAATGCAACAAGTGGCACCATTGTTCGATGAATATTCTATTTTTTATGATTTTCTTTATTTTTTGTCTTTAAATAATATATAATAAATTAAAAACGATGTCAAAAAATAATGAAATTTTGCAGACACGATTCTTACATTTTTCTAGGCATGTCAGGAGAAAATGGCCTCAAAAAATGACAAAAAAAGTAAAGCATTGTCAAAAAGTCCCGGGCCCGTGTATAGGGGCGTCCAAGGGCTTGCTCAGGGGTCAGGATGAGTGAAAAATTTATATTTTTATTTCTGTTTTGCATTCTAAAATTAATATATGATTTTTCAGAATTAATGCAACATGCGATACTATTTGCTATTAATATTCTATTTTTTATTATTTTCTTTATTTTTTATCTTTAAAAAATATAATAAAATAAAAATAACGTAAAAAAATAATGAAATTTTGGAGAAGCGATCCTGACATTTTTCTAAAATGGTCTCAAAAAATGACAAAAAAAAATAAAACGTTCTCCAAAAGGCCCCAGCCCCCGTAGTGGGTCGCCCAGGGGCCAGCTCAGGGGCTGGGATCTGTAAAAAATTTACATTTTTTATTTCTATTTTGCATTCTAAAATTAACATATGATTTTTCAGAATTAATGCAACAAGCGGCACTATTTTTTTTTCATGAAGATTCTATTTTTTATGATTTTCTTCATTCTTCATCTTTTAAAAATATAATAAAATAAATATGACATCGAAAAATAATGATATTTTGCAGGCTCAATCCTTATATTTTTCTAGGCATGTCAGAAAAAACTGGCCTAAAAAAATGAAAAAAAAATAAAATGCTGTCCAAAAACCCCCCGCCCGCCTAGTTGGGCGCCCAGTGTGACACCCCTTTTATACCATTTCCTTCCAAGCTTTATTTTCTTACTATTAATTCAAATCTAAGGACGTGCCACAATCACTAACCTTCAATTGTCACCTATGTGAAAACTATGGTGTGTCAATTTTTTTTTTTTTTGCTTAAATAAAATTTCGTTAATCCACCATTCCTATCAAGTTTTCTAGGCACAATTAAAATTATACAGTCATCCAAGGTTTATGAACTTAACTCTAAAATATATATGTTTACAAATCTAAAATAATCTGCGTGCAGCTTTTTCGATCCAACCATATGTACAGCGGTCAACGAAGCCAGCTCCCCTGCTTACTATTCTGCTTTGTTCTACCCTTTTCCTACAGCACAGAGCAAACTTTAATGAGCTTTAGGCTCAGTAAGTAGAGCTACAATTGCACAATCCTACTTTAACATACGTATGCATCATAACATCCTATGTAACTTATGAGTAAGTAGAGCTACAATCACACAGTCTTATAATAACAAACGCGGGCACCACAACATCATAAGTAACTTATGCCAATCAATTCTTACACTTTATACACGTGCACTATATATCACTAGGGCCCTCCCAGTACTGCCGCCGGCTTTTTCACAATCTGACCACATGCCAATATCTCAAATCACAATATCAGGTTCCCTGTCATCACCCACCTAGTTCGAGGGAACGACCAGCGCATTCAAAATCACAATTTCTCAATATCACAATATAGTCTTTGTCATCACCCACTTGGCTCGAGAGACTTACGCGGCTCAATCACAATTTCATCAATCACCATATCACGATAGAAGTCCTTTGAGGACTTGGCAGTACCGGCCTATTATGCATGCTATAATGTGCTCAATCACAAGTAATCTAATATTCCACGTGATGCTCTACTTTGTACACAATATGTTAACATAAGCATGCCTTCACAACCATACACATTGACAATGTCATAAAATTCACATAATAGCATACTAGATATTCCATACGAAGTCTATCAAACAAAGTTTGTAAGTGCTGCAGAGAAATCATACTCTACTCACCTGAGTTGCTTAGCAAAATCCGAGTTTAACCCTCTTCATTCTCCTTGTTCATTTTCCTTTCTACTATCCAAAATAAATAAGTTGGCCATCGTTATTAGAGCTCAAGAGCTCAGCTATAAATCAATTTCTAATTCATAATCACATTCCCCTGAAAACTGGAATTTTACAGATTCGTCCATCTTGAGAAGAAAATTCATAAGATATTCTCTCTATCTTTAAAAATTCCAAAATTAACTTCAAAACAAAGAAGACATGTATATCTTTCCAACGAACTATCATATATCTCAATCCGACATCTATAAGTACCTCAAAAACTATTTCTACGAAATCACAATTATGTTTTTTCTATTTTTGACAGTTTTTAGAAAGTTTCTATATGAAACTTCCTATGCGCACAACTTGAGCTACGAAATCACAATTACATTTTTATTTTTGTTTTATATTTTAAAGTGAATATATGATTTTTCAGAATTAATGTAACAAGCGGTACCATTTTTTTTATGAAGATTCTATTTTTTACGATTTTGTTTATTTTTCATCTTCAAAAAATGTAATAAAATAAAAATGATATAAAAAAATAATGATATTTTACAGACTCAATCCTTATATTTTTCTAGCTGTGGCAGAAAGAAATAGCCTCAAAAAATGACCCAAAAAAGTAAAACGTTGTCAAAAAGCTCCCGATCCGCGTAGTGCGGCGCCCATGGGCCATGTTAAGGGCTGGTATGTGTAAAAAATTGACATTTTTATTTATATTTTTTATTCTAAAATTAATATATGATTTTTATGAATTAATGCAACAAGCAGCACCATTTTATTTATGAATATTCTATTTTGTATGATTTTCTTTATTCTTGGTCTTTAACAAATATAATAAAATAAAAATAACGCCAAAAAATAATAAAATTTTGCAGACACGATCCTTATATTTTTCTAGGTATGTCTGAAAAAATAGCATCAAAAAATGGCAAAAAAAGTAAAACGCTGTCGAAAAACCCCGGCTCGCGTAGTGGGGCTCCCAGGGGCCAGCTCAGGTGCTGAGATCAGTCAAAAATTAAAATTGTTATTTATGTTTTGCATTCTAAAATTAATATATAATTTTTAGGAATTAATACAACAAGCGGCACCATTTTTTTTTTTTTTTATGAATATTCTCTTTTTTATGATTTTCTTTATTTTTTATCTTTAAAAAACATAATAAAATAAAAATGACGTAAAAAATAATGAAATTTCGCAGACACGGTCTTCAAATTTTTCTAGGCATGCCAAAAAAAAATAACGAAGAAAAATGGCAAAAAAAGTAAAACGCAGTAAAAAAGCCCCCGACTCGTGTAGTGGGGCGCCCAAGGGCCAGTTCAGGGGCTGAGATGGGTCAAAAATTTAGATTTTTATTTAACTTTTGCATTCTAAAATTAATATATGATTTTTCAGAATTAATGCAACAAGTGGCACAATGTTTTTTTATGAAGATTCTATTTGTTATGATTTTCTTTATTTTTTCTCCTAAAAAAATAAAAGAAAATAAAAATGACGTCTAAAAATAATGAAATTTTACAGACATGGTCCTTATATTTTTCTCGTCATGCCAGCAAAAGATTACCTCAAAAAATGCCAGCAAAAGATTACCTAAAATTAATATATAATTTTTAGAAATTAATATAACAAGCGGCACCATTTTTTTATGAATTTTATATTTTTATGAGTTTCTTTATTTTTTGTCTTTAAAAAATATAATAAAATAAAAACGAAGTTAAAAAATAATGAAATTTTGTTGACACGATGCTTATAATTTTCTAGGCATGTCAGAAAAAAATGGCCTAGAAAAATGACCAAAAAAAAGTAAAACGCTGTCAAATACCCCTCGCCCCGCGTAGTGGGGTGCCTAAGGGCCAGCTCAGGGGCCGAGATGGGTCAAAAATTTACATTTTTATTTATATTTTGCAGTCTAAAATGAATTTGTGATTTTTGGGAATTAATCCAATAAGCGGCTCCATTGTTTGATGAATATTCTATTTTTAATTATTTTCTTTATTTTTCGTATTTATAAAATATAATAAAATAAAAATGACGTAAAAAACTAATGAAATTTTTCAGACACAATCCTTACATTTTTTTCGACATGTCAGAAAAAAATGGCCTCAGAAAATGACAAAAAGAGTAAAACGCAGTCGAGTAGTCCCCGGCCCGCCTAGTGTGGAACCTAGGGGCCAGCTCAGGGGCCGGGATGTGTGAAAAATTTAGTTTTTTATTTATGTTTTGAATTCTAAAATTAATATATGATTTTTAGGAATTAATGTAACAAGTGGCACCATTTTTTGATGAATATTCTATTTTTATGATTTTCTTTATTTTTTATATTTAAAAAATATAATAAAATAAAAACGAAGTTAAAAAATAATGAAATTTTGCTGACATGATCCATACAATTTTCTAGGCATGCCAGAAAAAAATGGCCTCAAAAAATGACCAAAAAAGTAAAACGCTGTCACGCGGGGCGCCCAGGGTCCAGCTTAAGGGCCGGGATGGGTCAAAACTTTAAATTTTTATTTATGTTTTGTACTCTAAATTGAATTAATGATTTTTGAGAATTAATGCAATAAGCTACACCACTGTTCGATAAATATTATATTTTTTTATTATTTTCTTTATTTCTTGTCTTAAAAAAATATAATAAAATAATAACGAAGTTAAAAAATAATGAAATTTTGCAGACACATTGCTTACATTTTTCTAGGCATGCTAGAAAAAAACCGCCTCAAAAAATAACAAAAAAGAGTAAAACGCTATCAAAAAAACTTCGTCTCGAGGAGTGGGGCGTCCAGGGGCCAGGATTGGTTGTAATGACAGGGAAAAAATTTAGGTCTAATCCGGACAGTCCAGTATTTGACCGAAATTCTTTCCGGAATAGTAAGTAATAGAATTTTGATGTAATCAAGAAAATGTTATGTAAAAACTTTATGTACAGGGTAAAATCTCCCAAAAAGTGTAAAATTATAATACGAATATTTTTACAAAGAAAATTCATAAATATCACTTATGAATAGTGAGATATTAGTTAAAAGTTAGAAATTTTAGCGTGTATATTTTAGTTATGAAAAACTAAAATATTTAGTATGTGACCAAATGACCAGCTAGAAAAAGAATAGAAATATTAAAAGTAAGGAAAATAGCAAAAGTTCCTGAAACAGAATTTTTCCCGAGTCAGTTAAAGCGGGAAACTGCTAAAAAAAATTGAGTACCGCAAGGGTACGCGTTTTGGGCAATTCTGAATCAATTAAGATGAAAATTTTAGAAAAAGAAATTGACTAATGAGATACCCAAGAGAATTGGGTTAAATATGATAAGTTTGACCCAGGGTACACGGCAGTCCAGAAAAGTAGTATAGAACCTGTACTGATTGTGAAATTATTAGTACCGAAAAGAGACTCATTTTGAGAAACAGAAAGTTAGGTCTCGACAAGAAAAATTTGAGGAGTATAGAACCCACTCATTTGCTAGCACGTATCTTGGATATAGTAAAGAATAAAAGTAAGCTGAACAAAGTTTTAATATATATATACATATATATATATATATATATTAAATTATCTTTAAGTTATAGTATATATATATATATATATTAGATTATTCTTAGTTAGAAAAAAAAAAGAAGAAGTGAAAAGGATAATTACTACCGTGAGGTGGATGTATGCCTCACATGCAGAATGCCACTTGCCATTATATAAGTTTAAGTTATAATATGAAGGGTGAATAAGGACATAAGTTACCAATGTCATCTCACGTGGAAAGAAAAACTAAAGCAAAGGCTATTACATACTTACGTGAAGTATAGCAGAAGAAAAAAAAAAAGAAAGAGGGGACGTGAGAAAGTTATGAAGAAAAAAAAAAGAAGAGAGTTGCTAGAGAGAGACAGAGGAAGGAAAATCAAGCATTTTCATTGAGATTTCTTCCGTTCAATCCGGTAGAAACGTAACCTGAGGCGTTCTAGCGGAAAAACCTCAACTTCTGAAGGTAAGATTTCAGAGTTTTTGTGAGAATTATATATTTCTTGATTTAGATGAATAGTAACCCATCTCAGAAAAACTTCCGTTAAAGTGAAAATTGAAACTAAGGTTTTGTAGAGCATCGTTATAGGAGTCTAACGGTGTAAGTATTAAAACAATTGAACGAAGTTTTGATGGATTTTCTTTGAAAATCCGTGAGCCTAGATTGAGGAAGAACATGTGTTTTTGTTCAATATTATGTTAGAATCTGTGTTCAGAAAT